>NC_090954.1:15149375-15452916 GCF_040807025.1 Struthio camelus
ATACAAATACTTAAGATCCCCTTTGATGGTAATCTCATATGTTTTTGCAGCACCCAAAAAGGCAGTGTCAATGAAAATATTCTGTGCGGTTCTTGCCTCAGCTGTTTACTTCAGGAGAGAGTACTGCTCTCGCAAGGTCCTGCGCTAGCAGTGCACGGCTGCTTCATCTTCAGAACAGATAAAGCGCAGGCAGTGGCGAGTCAAACACAGTCACATCAACCATTACAGCTTAAGCCTGGCCTAGCTGAAACGTGTCTGAACGCCCGTCTTCATTTAGTCTCTGAACGACGTTTGCATGCATATACTACGGTGATTTTGCATCTTCTAATGGAATGAGGCCTCGCGCAAGAGACCTGAGCAGCCACCAGTTGATGCAAACTTTTATTCACTACTCAGAGAAGATGAAAAGATGCGAGTTTAATTAATGTTTCCCAGAACTGTCTAGTTTTGTATTATTAGTGGAATTTTAATATCTGCTTTATTGAATGTTTTCTTCAGCACTTACCCAACTTGATCCAAGGACCAATAGGATCCAATAGGAGTGAATACAAAGAAAAAATGCCTCCTACAAAGCCTTCTAATCTGTAAAGTTGTAAAAGCTTTAATTTTCCTATTTTTCTTGTTTTTAGGGGAATATGTTGTTATGACTACGCATTTTCATTTGAAGAGAAAGATTGGTTACTTTGTCATTCAGACTTATCTGCCTTGCATCATGACAGTGATTCTGTCACAGGTTTCCTTCTGGCTTAATAGAGAATCTGTTCCAGCAAGGACTGTATTTGGTAAGCAAAACTGATAAACTGTTTGGTTCATGGTATGCCAAATAAGTATAAGAAATGTTATGGTAAAGCAGGTTGTGATATCAGAGAACAGCGTGAGCCTGTAGATAGTGCAGTGCACAACAGTTAACATTTCATTGCAAAGACGTAGCAGAAACTGATTGTCTAAGATCTAAACCATTTAAATTGGTTGTAAAAAGGGACCTGAAAATATCTTGAATGATCTAGTCCAGTTCTGCTTTTCCAAAACAAGTACATAGAAAAATGGAAATAATACACATGTATAATAAACATAAATAAAAAAGGGAAACAGTAGCAATGACATTCATGGCAGAGACTGACAAAAAGGTTTTCATCAGTGGGTGTTGGTCACTTGATATTCTTAGGCCATTTGAAAATACTTATCTTAAAAATCTTTTTCAACAATCCCTTTTCTACACTGCTGCTAAAGGTCTGTTGAAATCAGTGACAAAATTTATTGTCCTGCGGTGGTGAATAGATTCACTCAATGAATGCAGTAAGAGAATCTAAAGGACTCTTCAGTTATACGGCTGGTCCCTGGTGTTTTAACCATTGACTACGAACGCTTATTTTATAATTAGAAACAAACAACTAGCACATTTTTTGGAGATACTAATCCATGTCAAGTGTATAATTAAAAAAAAAAAAAGATGTAACAAGACGTCAAATATAGAAAATAGAACATGAGATTTCTCCAATGTGACCCAGCCTTTTTGGTGATGTTCAAAGGAGACATCTGAGCACTCTTGGCAGGAGGGGTGGAAAACAGACAGCCAGGCTGCCTCTTCCCTCCGATCCCCTCACCCCGCACGGGGCAGGAGCAGAGCCACACGCGGCTGCTGCCTACAGGGCTTGTCCACCTACACTGGCCAAAGCTGGAGAGTCGCAAAGCCTGATCCTGAGAACCACTGAGATCCTGAGACTCTCACTGAACAAGAGCTATTTTCATTGTGCTTTTGCAGGCACTCGTCGCAGCTGCGCTTTAGCTTCTTAGCGCCTCTGGAAATGAGTGACGACTTGCATAGCCGTAGACCTTAGGGAACAAGCAGAGGCCTTCTGCTGGTATACAGTTGTGAGTTTAGAGAAGAACAGTTTAAAGCATAATATAATTAAATTTGTTTTACATAAATATCATTTAGATTAAAATCTAAAATCAGTTCTGAAGTTTTATCATTTGACTTTACTGAGCATTGATATGGGACTTTTACAGGACTCTGTACTAAAAGATATGGAAATTGTAACTATTTTATCTCTTTTGAACGTGCCCTTTGAAAGGAAATGTGAGATTGGGAGTTTGCAGTGTTGTAGTTCTTTGTCTCTAGATGGAGAACAAAATTTCCTAGTCTCACAATGAATAACGTATAGCACCGTCTGATGTTCAAGCTGCTATCTTTACAGGCTCAACAACCCACATGTCTAAAAGTTTTCATTTTAGAAGACAGTTATTTAGAAACTAGTGTTGCATTTATTTGATCATAATGTATCAAGATGGGAGGTTTTTCATTCCCTAACAACCCTTAAAAAATGTCTCTTTATATTTTGCACGAATATGTGCAGACACTGAAGAACAGCTTACGTCCTTTAGCCCACTTACCACTGTAGATAATACAAATCATAAATCCTATTTTGCTACTACATAAGAGGAACATAAGCTCACTAGCAACAAGTCAGAGACAGGATTAGGTTGTCTCCTAGGGAAGAGAAGTTGCATCCTCATTAGGCACCAGTAATTCAAGGTCTTTACACTACTATGTAAATCCGTTGTTTGTTATTTAGCCTTTTTTAGGCCACTGCGCGTTTTCACTAACATTCACTGCAGTCAAAATAAACTTGCAAGAGACATTTAATACGTGACACTGCAGTTGTCAAGGTAACTTGTGGACATGTGATTTGATGTAAACGGCTAGCCTTGTAGATTTTTTTGCAAGCATCTGTAAGTGGTGTGAATTCAGTGCAGTCTTGCTCCTCCCAGTGAAAGCTCCATGGCTAGTGAAGGGAAAAGGTTCGAATGCAGTATGAAGCTCTGATATCAGACATCCAGATTGCTTTATCACGGTTCTTACATAACTTCTTTGCTATTTCCAGGGCATCGTGAATGAAAGGACAGAAATTTGTAAAACCATCAGTTCAAATAAATGTAGTATCGCATACAGCTAATTGCATTTGTGCATACGCTGGAAGGAACATATATTAACATTTACTAAATAAACTGTTTTGCAATAATCAGGCTAATTAACATGAAAACAAGACCTTTATAGTTTTCTATCTAAGTATCTTAGAATTGTTGCAAGAAGAAATAAAAATGTGGACCTGTTAAATCTGTACGACAATTCACAGGGCTTGGATACAGAACCGCAAAGGTGATTCCCCAAATGTCATGAAGGTTAAGTGGCATCCAGTCCCCATCTCAAAATATTATTCCAAATCCAATGTTTGAAATTGGAGTCTACTAAAACAATGCCGAAGAATTAAAAGAGATGTTTCAAAGATCCCTCAACTTCCAGAGAACCTGAAATCTGATACCCCCAGCCAGCTACTGCATTTAAGTGGGGAAGTCCAGAAGAAATGGGGTGGGGGGGGGGGAAGGAAGGAAGGAAGGAACAGGGTTTCCCACCTATTGTAATAGCTGAGAAATTAAGCACAAAATACAGCCACTGATCTAAAGATGCTAAAACTATCTGCTTTGCAGGAGTGACAACTGTCTTGACAATGACAACGCTGAGTATCAGCGCACGTAACTCTCTCCCCAAGGTGGCCTACGCCACGGCCATGGACTGGTTTATAGCAGTGTGCTATGCCTTTGTGTTTTCGGCTCTCATCGAATTTGCAACCGTGAATTACTTCACAAAGAGAGGTTACGCATGGGACGGCAAAAGCGTCGTTCCTGAAAAGGTAACGCTGTTCACTGCATCTCGTAACAGGTCTCAGCGTCTCGCGCGTGGGGTTTCACCCAGTAGAGCTTCTGTGCAGTGCAAATAACTTTATCAAAAGCATGTCCTCACGTGGCTCTACTGGCAACTCTATGCGCAATTTGTCTGTCACGCAGTGCATTGAAAACACTTGTTTTCTGCAAGTAAATCAAAGGGAGAGTAGCTCTATGCAGCCAGCTTAGCACGGCACAACAGAAAAAGGGGGCCCAGTTCTGGTGCTGTCCCTCACACGTGAAACGCTGACCAGCTAAAGACGGCCCTGGGGGGGACAGACCGCTCCACGCTTCCTCAGCATGGGACCGTGCAAGGGTAACACTAGTTACTCGGCACTGAGTACCTAAATATGCAGACTTCTAACATACTGGATGATATTTAACGCTGCTGATCGTTCAAAATTTATGCTCGTTTTGCCTTTTTTTGTAGAGAAAAAACTTTTTGCAAATATCCATTGAGATTTTGACTTGTGTGACTAAACAGAAAGAAGATAAACGTGAATTTTTTGGGGGGAAGGAGATTGAATCTCTGCTGTACAAGCTAGGGAAAATGTGGATGCCTCAGTATAAGTGTAGAAAAAAATCTTGTGGCTGCTGTATTTTACAGTTTCCAAAGTAGATTTTTCCTCAACATAGAGGAGACGTCCTGTCATCCTCCTATCATTCCCCAGTTTTTATAAAACAGAAATATCATTATTTTTACTTCGTAGCCTGTGGGAGAAAGAGATGTGTTTTGGGGAAGGGTGTATGTAGGGTTGTGCCGGACGTGTGCAATCCTGATTCGTACCTCTCCGAAGACAAGGGCGAGACGTCGCACCGACTCCGCTCGGTCTGGGGTCACAGTCTGGCTCTAAGTCGCGTGCACATGGAGAAACTGCTGAGGACAAAGGAGATCAAAGAGAAAGTTTTCCCTTTCCTATGAATTATCATGTCAGCTGCTTCTGCGAGGAAGCTCATTTGGGCTACTTTTTAAGAGATCTCACAAGAGAATTTTTACTTCTCTAATTGCTTTTTATAAACACTCACAGACTAGAGTTTCAGCAAAATAAATATTTGGAGGAGCAGATGTTACTCGCTGGTACACGGATATGTGTGTTTAATTCAGGAGTGTATGTCTAAATAATGTTAAATAGTTGTTAGGGGTTTTTTTTTTGCTATTTTGTTGCATAAGTCATCTCATGATAGAATAGAAATAGAAATTAGGACATTTATACAACAATGACTAACAGAAGCACTGTAGAACAAATGAATGAAGTAACTTAGGGAATTTATATGAACGAGCTGCACAATGGTTTGCTGGCAAATATTGAGTTTTCAGTCACTGATGACAATTTCATTGAAAATCAGTTATCTGATTCTTTGTGGTCCTCACATTTTCATAATTTTTTTTTTAAATACTAACAGAACAAAATCCTTGAAAAAGCAAATATTGCCTATTTAAATATAGCCTATGTTGTAATACCATTATGGTTAGCCATTTCATTTGTTTCAAACAAAAATTGCATTTGCAGAAAAGAGTCAGGAAAAACAACGTTCAGATACTTCTTAAAACATTGCAAGATGTTACCTCGCAAGGCAAGGGTCTTTGCGTGTCCTTTGGCGCGAGGCAGCAAGGACAAACCTGTACCTGGTGGAGCGCGTTACCTGCAGAGGGTGAGGCCAAGCCAAGCAAGGCCAACTAACAGTGACCACGGCTTACTAAAATCTAGGGCTCCGATTAGCTGTCGTATTACTTTTTCATAAACTTGAATTTCTCATAAAATATTAAGACGCTGACTGGTGTCAGGCCTTTGCGTAGATCAGATTCCTCATGAAATTTAAATCTGTCGACTGGGTCTCCTCCTCCTCCGCCTGTGAAACGGTCCTTCCTTCTGCTGGGTGCCTTGCTGCTGGCTCGAATATGCAGCCGAGGAGGAAGCAGGACTGCCTTTGTACTCGGCAAGCGGCTTAGCAGGGGAGGAGGAGTGAACTGTGTAAGGTGGCAGCCCTAAAGCTGGGCTTTATGGACAGATATACCAAAAAGCTTTCCGACTTTGCTTTTTTTCTTTTCCTTTTTTTTTTTTTTTCTTAAAACCTCCTTCTCTGAGTATTTTCTTCTTCAGGTGTTTGTTTCTACTGTTCAGCAGAAATAGTCTAAGATAATTTGAAGCTTTTTCTTAGCCTCAAGCTAGGCTGAATACTCTTTTCCTGAAATAAAGATCATCTGCATCGCAGGCAGTATCTCAATCCCTTTTCTTACTGAAAAACAGAAATTTAGCACCGCAGCCCCCATTTCCCGCCCGTGCAGGGCTCCACAGCACTCATCAGCAAGCCTCTGCACCCGCTTGCCCTGAGGCTTTTGCAGTTTCCCTGCTCGCTCTCAGGTGTCCTCCCAGAGCCCATCTGCTCCCTGAAATGCTCTCCCCTTGAACAAGAGTTTTTCACTAACCAAAGCCTCCCTGCTTATGGACCACTGGCTTGCCTATATAACTATTAACCCATAGCTGATCTGTCATAAATTGTGACCACTTCAGAAAGTGCTGCCTCTTTGGGGCAGCTGCACCTTGAAAACAGAGGATTATATTTATTTTATGAAATGATGTAATAAATCACACTCTGCTGATTTTTTTTTTTAGCCTTACCATTTCCCCCCCCCGCCTTCTACAGGATCAAACTGTTGACATTTGCTTTTTCTTTCTCTGCCAAACACAGCTTAAAGATTTTCTAAGCTCTCAGGGTCTTTTTATTTTTGTTTTCTAATAACTAGAGGTACCTGCAGCAAAGCGGTACTGTTTTCAAGCCTCCTTGCCCATCCACTACATCTCTCTCCTATACTAATCTTGGCGCAGTGGCTGGGGGGAGATTTGGACAGCCTGCAACAGGCACAGCTATATTCCAGATGGGATACCCAGCTGCTATTTTTTTCCCCCACAACTAGAATACTATAAAGCATAAGGGCCCAGATCAAAATCGACATATTTCTGATCATTAAGTTCTTCTCCAGTAAGCTTTTCAATCTTTTCTAAGATTTTTTTTCAATCTTTCTGGGATTATTACTTTAACAATATAAGTAGACGGACACCAAAACCATACAGCTCTATAAGTCCCTGTATTTGGGGTGACATTTCAGCATTACGGCCCAGTTGTAGCACTCAAACAAGCACTTTAAGGATCTATTCCATAAAGCATTTGCTTTTAGTCTAAACCCTTCGCATATAGAATATTAAGCAGGTTTGCATGTTATTAAATAAGCATGTTAATAAATAATACACTCTCTTAGTGCTTAGTCACATGTTTTTAGGTATGAATTGTGTAAGAATGCCTCATATAACATTATTTGTCTTAATACTGAAAAGCCACATTAAGCAATTCAGTGTCTCTTAAAGTATTTGTCCTGGTCAAGAAGTACAATTGATTAAGGGAACATTGAATTATAAGTAGTTTGTCATTATTCATTACTGTTACAGGTAATTTTGTATATCCGTGATCCTAGCTATCACTATAAGTCCTCATTATAGCTTATCCATCATATAATTTGGTTTAATTAATAAAAGTAAACAAAATGAATGATTCTGTCATTTTCTTTACCTAAATATTCTGCATGAATCATTTATATAGACTCTATCTTTTTACCTGGAGCTTATTACAATTGTGGTGTAAATTCCACACATAGCAAAATATTATAGTGCTTTGTCGTAATATTATCTATTGAGAAGACAGGAAGAATAAAATATTTTCTTCTTTCTTCAGCCAAAGAAAGTGAAGGATCCTCTCATTAAGAAAAATAACACATACACAGCTGCAGCTACGAGCTACACCCCTAATATTGCAAGGGACCCTGGGCTGGCAACCATTGCTAAAAGTGCAACAATAGAGCCCAAAGAAGTTAAACCAGAAACAAAACCTGCAGAACCCAAGAAAACTTTTAACAGCGTCAGCAAAATCGATCGACTATCAAGAATAGCCTTCCCATTGCTTTTTGGAATCTTTAATTTAGTCTACTGGGCTACCTATTTAAACCGGGAGCCCCAGCTAAAAGCCCCAACTCCACACCAATAACCTCATTTACTCACATAGTTCTGTTTTGTGTTTTGCGCTGGGAATTGCTTTTAGTTTCCACATATAGTAATTCCCGTTTGCTTCATTGCCTCTGTCTTAAAGAAAATAAAGGTTTCTTTATTTGACAAAAAGTAAAATATATCTATATACTTAAACAAAACCCCGTGTGTGAAGGAAAGAACAATGTGAGCAACATGCTTTTAAAAAGTGATTCTGAAAAAGAGAAGGGAAGAGGTCTAGCAAGGAGAAACAGGAAACCATTTGCAGGTAGCGTATTACTGAATGTCCCCAAAAGATATTGTATATGTACGTGAAAAAGATATTTTTATTCAAAGGATTTGGGGGAGTGGGAAAGTGTTCTTTATGACGTTCATGTTGCACATACTATACTGTACTTACCATTTATTCAAGCACTGTTTATAAACTTTTCAAGGCTGTAAAGCTTTCCATTTGTTGAATTCCATAAGATATCTTATTTTCCTAGCTTTATTCCCTTCTATAGGCCAAACTACTTGACTTATAATATTAAATGATCTTAAAAGAAAAAGGAAATCTGCTCACTCTAGGTACAGTTTATCACTGTATAGCACATTTGATCTAATGGTAACAAATGCTTTAATCTGCTGTCTTACTGCAGTCTTGTTCTAAGCATTAAGTTGTCACTAGACTAGATGTAAAACCTGTTGCACAATCAAATGCAGATCCCAAGTCCCCTTTGTCTCCTGTCTAATCCAAACTACTCCTGGAGGCTTTTACAGGTAGCTTTTACACATCACTATGTTTCAGAGAGTTAAAAATAAAACAAAAAAAGTTTTGCAAGCTCTAGATATGTTGAATGTACTCTTTTATAAAATGATACATTAAAAAAGCTTTAGATTGAAACTTATGGATAGCAGAAAGACAAAATATAGTATTTAAATATATGTAAATATGCAGCATGAGATTGTACATTTTTTTACTTTTTTAAAGTTGTGTTCTTAAAACATTGTGTAGGATTCACCTCTTAGCTCTTAATATGTTGTTAAATGCTCAATAAAACATATTTAGAGCCTGGATTAAAAAAAAAATAAATCAGTGGTACTGGAAAGCCTAAAAAAAATACATAGAAAGTGCTTGGAATTAATTCCATTTGTAAAGTGGTTTACTGTACAGTAGCTTGCAATTTGACAATGTCATCCAATGTATACTATTAGATTAATGACTGGTTTGCTCAGGTCATGCGTAAATACTAAAGTATGGGATTATATTTGGTAGGTAAAAATGGTGAAATATTTGTTAAGACAGAAGTTCATCTGTATATTACTGCTATATTTGCTGATACATAACTGTTACAATAAGCGATGTAATATATGTAGCATTAAAAACAAAAAAATCATACACAACAGAATGTACAGGAAAATAGATTTTATTGAGTAAACTTACTACATTTCATTTTTACTGTAGCAATATATTTGTAGGAACAATATGTAAGGGCTTTAAATACAAGATGTCCATTTTGCAGGTATTGTGCTCCCTTTAAAACAATTCTAGTCAGTGTCGGTACTGCTGATTCTTAGAAATACAAAACGTCAGATAAGGAATTTTCAAAGAGCTAGGAAGACTGGTGGATTTTTGCAAGCATCGATTCAGAAACTGTTAATATATGGTATTGAATAAACTTAAAAATAATGCTACATGAGCCTTCAGAGAAAGAGCTAATGAGACTCAAATTTCATATTCATGTTTCAGGCAATGTTTTATAAACTTTCTCAATAAATCAAGAAGATGCCATTCTACATCTAAAAAAGAAAATAGTTAATCTTTTATTTAAAAAAAAGATTTTTTTTAAAATCATGCTTCATTGTCTAACATTTAGTCTTGTCTAAACTTGATAAGTTATCTGATTGGAGCTTAATAAAAGGGGGTGTTTCATCTTCTGGTATCGTGTAGATATATGTATAGAAAAAAATAAACTATGGCTCTTTAACTTCTGTGTACTTGTTTATCTTGTTATTTTTGGCGTTAATCTAGTGTGTCCATTTAGGGCATTTTATCTTTCTAACAATTCATAGCTACCTTTTGGTCTGCATTTTGCACATTAGATGTGAATATTACTTAACTAGTCTGCTTTTTGCTATGCAATGACTGCATTATATCACCTCTTAGTTTGTTAGTCTATGAGAATAGTATTATACTGTATAAACTTGATTGCACAGTTTATCAAAGACAAGGTATTCTCTATGTAGCTTTTTTACAGTGCTTTGCTAAACCATGTAATAATAGTAAGTCTTCCTTGAAAATAATGATACACTCTTATAGAGGACAGTTTCTGTTTACTCCTGGGATAATTTTAAAAAAGATGACATTGAATGTTTATTGCACCTCAGTGCAGTGATGTGGCAATAAAATCTAAATCTAATAGAGGTTGTTTATGGCAGAAGCATGTATTGCTTTACAGAGTTTAGCAAAAGCTCTTTATTTTATGTCAGACTGTAATTCTATTATAATAATAAAGCTAAAAATGTTCAATAATGACAGTGAATGTTTTACTTTGGTTTTCTGTAGTTACTGTCTTTTACGACACCTTGCTTGATAAGCTGCATTCATTCAAAAAACTTAGTTTCTGTGAATTTGATAATGAATGTAATTTTCTGTCCAGTGTTTTCTAGGGACGAATATAATAACAAAAAGGTTTCTGAAATATGATTTGACATTGAAAAACAGATAGCTGCACAATGTATATCCAGTATAGCAATAAACTGAATCAGATGAACAATTTGTAAGGTTTAGTGATACCATAGCAATGAACATGATATAGTGTAGGAATAGAAAACAATGCATCGTCACCCAGTTAAAATGACAGATGAACCAGAAGGGTAGAGGACAGGTATTTTTGTTATAGACCACTATTTAAATAAACATACAGATTTAAGAAAGACTGTTAGAACAGAGCCTCAGACTGTAAAAAATAGTATTTCACTTATTTAGTGAGTTGTGGAGATAGCATTCTAACAAGCGTATGTATAGCTTGAAAATTTTCATTGTCAAGCCTTCATACTTCTCCACACAGGAAAAAAAAAAAAAAAAAAACAGATAGAGGAAAAGTCAGTCTAGTGCATTCAACTCTCAGTTTGCTAGCGGAAAGTCGCTGGGAAGTGCGGTTCATGCTCAGCTGTAGGGGAAGGAAGACAACCAGGGATTCCCTGATTAACATAAGTTTTTGAAGGATCAATAGCAAGAAAGGCTGATACAAATATATATACATATATAGATATATATAATGTTCTTACTCACATGTGAGCTCCCCAGAAGAATTATTGAAAATGGAAGGCAAGGACAAACGTGTTAATACAAGCTCAAATTCTATTAACTTATTCTGCTTTCCTAGGCTTATTTTGCATGAGAATAGTACAGTTTGAATCCGTACTGCTTTCCACCTCCTACTAACTCCGTGGAGCTGAATCCCTATGGAAACCCACATAGGATTTCTGAAGGAGTCAGGAGAGTGGCAAGTGTCACCATGTGAACAGCCCTCTCCTATGTTTACATGCCAGATGCAGAGCACACCTGGGGATCCTACCCGGGGATCTTCCGTTGTCACTGCTCAGGCCTTTTTAGACAGAATTTTACTTGAGTAACTTGAGCAAAAATGAACAGAAGTAACAAGATTTGACTCAGAGAAATACATACAGCACTATTCAACTTCAAAGAGTTGAAGAGCCTGGTGAGGAGACAGGATCACAGACAGTCACCAGACAGTCCTAGCCTGACGCCCTGGCATGGCGTCGCTGTGTTACTCTGCGAGAGTACAGCAGCGGGGGAAATTCTTCCGGGTTTTCTTGGATCATCCCACAAAACTACTGCAGGAACATACCAGAGCAAGGTTAGCTCAGTCTGAAACTTGCTGTTGCCTTTTTTCTTCTGTAACCCTTGTTTCTGGCAGAGGATAAAACGTTGTTTTCCCTCTCAGCCATAATCCACCTCTTGTGGAAACAGAGACAGACGATGGAGGAGTCTGATGGCTGCAAGCCAGAATTAAGCCACGTTCCTGTTGCCTGCATATTACATAATAGAGAAAGACCTCTCTTCTTACGCATTCTGCTTGTTTTGACCTTGCTCGTAGATCACCTAATCAGAGTTACAAGTGGTAATTCCGGCGACTACATTTAACATCAAACATTATGCAAGGTGGACAAGAGCAGCCGAGTGAATGAAGTGTGTCACAGTGCTGAAGCACATGTCTGAGCTTTGCTTTGGATTCCTGCTAAAGTATCTGCCAGCAAACGGGTATCTAAACGCTTGTTTTGACAGTCCAAGTGTCAAAAAGCAGCCAAACTGCATACATTCTTAATCATGGAAATGTGCATCTCTTAACCATATCGCTTAACTGGTCTGAAAGGGGTGAGGAAAATCTTTGGCCTTCTCAAAATAATTAATGCTTTAGGAATAAAGACAAACAAACCAAAAACTTTCTTAATGATATGCTTGCTCTTGTATTAATAGCTGCGAGTCCTGAAAAACTGCATTCTTTTTCTATCTCCTTCCATCCTCCACCAGTACGGTAAATAATAAAAGGTTATGAAGCACACTAATGGCTAGAAAACAGGGCGCCCATGCTTCAGGGAGCAATTAATAGAGAACCTCTTTCAGCCTGTGCTTGGTATCTGAATGACTGTCCAAATAAATTAGTGTGACTGGGGAAAGTTAAACTTCTTCACAGCTGGAAAAATATAAATCATACTTTAAAAGGTAAAAACTCAAGATCCCCTCAGATTTTCTGTTGGTAGACCTACAGCAAAAAACAATCCTCCTGCTATGCATAAACGTGACATAGCTCAAATAAAAATGTCTTTGCAGCCTTGCACATGCATTTTGCAAGTGAAGTGTATTATCAGCTTGTCAAGTTGTTGCTGTCATGTTACATCTGATTACAAACTATGTCATATACAACAAGAGAGGTAAAAGCCTCCAAATGACAAGATTCTGTAGGCTCACCCGGCCCAGCCATCAGGCCATCCGAACAGACAGCATGACTTCGTGGCTGCTGATAAACTCATTTCATTAAACTGCTTTGGGGCATTTGAAGACGTTCTGGGTAGATTTTGCACTTGCAGCGCAGCTGTGTATTACACACATTTCACCCAAAGACTAGAGACACATCCCCTCAAAAATCTTCTGCAGACAAAAGGCACTGCTTTTTTTAATGCGCTCCCAAAGGAAGAAGCATGTATTTGGTGAACTCTTTCTCAAATCAAGGGCATATGGGCTATAGAGATGATGAATTTCATTCCAAGTGCCCTCATATGCAAAGTATATAATTAACCTCAAGTTGCACTGGCCTAAGGAGCTTAATTAGGCCTAAGATGCTCAGTTTCCCTAGAAGTGGTTTGCTAACGGTTGCCCAGAATGCACTTTCCTTGCTCCATGATAGTTTTACATGTATTGATCATCCACTTAAAACTAGGTGACTAGAGTGCCTCATGGGAAAAAAAGTGGAGCTCATATAGGATTACTGTAAATTTCTTAAATCCATACTCAAAGTTCCTATTCCGTTCCTGCCTGTAACAACCGAACAGCACTTCTACGTAAGTGGTTTGAAAGTTTCTATGATCGCTCTCCATTGTAGTAATATTTATTAATGCAACAAATTTACCACAAAGGTATGATAAATTCCACCACAAATGAAACTTAACAAAATCTTCTATGATCATCTAAAACTGTAAAATAAAATCTAGTGAAGCTACAATAGAAAGATCTGTCTCTTCACTTATATTAAATTACTTTCTAAATAAAATATATTAACAAAACAGACTGGATTTCAGGCAAGAATCATTTTAAAGGAACGCATCTTCTCAATAGAAGAAAAGTCAATAGAGGCCACAGTAAAAATCTCTGCTAATTGCAAACTGTTAATTGTTAAGAGGTCATACCCTTATGGATGAAATTAAAACAATTTCACTGGCTTCAGGAGGCCTTTTAGACAGGCTGTTGGGTTTGGTTTTGTTTTTCTACAAAAAAACCCAAGAAATTCAACGTTTTCCTGTCCGAGGGGTGAAGGCAGGCACAGGGAGGCTAGGGACGCAGTTCTCAAAGGTAATAGTGTATATCCCAACTAACAGTGTGGCAGTCTTAGATCAAACATTAGTTTTAAGATGGCCATATGAAATATTTTTTGCAACTACGCATAGTGTTCAGCTAAGCCTTACGGAACCAACAAAATAGCATGCAGAGTCATGTAAAACTCTGTAAGCTTGGCAAGATTTTGTTTCTTCATTTATACAAAACACCTAAAGTGAATTTTAAATACAACTATACTACATACAACTATTCTGAAGGAAATAGCTCCTGTAAATCAGTCTGATGATTTCTGCACATTTCTGCTCAGCTCCTCCCTAGTTTGCCTTGCCTTACTCAATCTGTAAGAAACTGGGCCAGTTTCGACCAAGCCAAAGGATTCCTTGGGTCATAGGGGCCTTCCCCAGCCCTCTCAAGATTAACTATCCCCCTTGACGACTATCCCATCTGCAGGAAGGCCACAGAAAAATAAAATAACTAGAGCAACACATCCCCTTTCAAAAGCTTAAAAGAATATACTGCATATTATAAGAGCAATACATATATTGATACAATACTTATACAGCTGTTAAGCCTGAATTTTGACACCTGAGTGCATTTCTCTTACAGTCATATGCAAACACCAGTAAAAAAAAACCCGGCAGATTCCAAGAAAGGGTAAATCTTTTTGCAGTTCCAAACTGCAAAATACTTCCAAAGGATCCTAGCCAGGATTTCACTAGCAGTTTTACAGGAATGCAGAAAAGTCGTTCTCTGGTCACTGAATTACTGAATCGCAGTAACGATACTCATTCATAAATGACTCTAATCTAGGTCTTCCTTTCCAACCAAGGTGGCTGGGCCAAAAATGTCTGCTTCCATTCAGCTGGTTTTAGAGGAGGTTGGGAAACTCCCAACCAAAAGTTTAAAAATTCAGCAAATTAATTTAAAAAACACTATAATAAAAGAAAAGGATCAGTACGGATAATATCTTAAAACAGGAAGTTCGCTTTCAGATGTTTATTATAGCTTTAGTCCTGATGATTAAAAAAAGAAAACACACACACACAAACACACAACAATTAAAGCTCCTAGATAGCATTGGCCTTCCCCTATCAAATACCCCAATAAAACACAAGAAAAACCCTTTGCTGTTCAGAAGAGCAGGGTTAAACCATTGCTGGATGTTTCTGAAAACCTCACTCAATATTTCTAGCCATATGTAGAATAAAAAGCATGGTGATGGAGCTATGAAAATTTGTAACAGGAAGAAAAAAATGCATTAGACATTGTAGCAATTTCTGTTGACGACATTTTCTTGGTCTGGATTTTCCAGGGTATCAAGCAAAAAATCTTGTTCTTCCAGAAACACGAACAGTTCCATGAACTCTTAAGTGGCAAGCCACACAAACAGAGCTTTCAAGTCTTCAAAAGAAAAACGAATTTCCTAGCTATATTCACACTACTGTCAAAGCTTTTCTTAATTATACAACAGAGCTTGAAATTTATATTGAGGGTTTTCATAGATCTGTGTGGAGCCATGGATCAGACAAATTAGAGACGCAGGGTAATTATCATCTTTCTGTATCAGGCCTTAATAACTTTACAGAACCGAGTTAAGCATTTCTATCATATTATTCTAGAATTGACATTAGTTATCTTTTAACACTTTGCTCCTAAATATTGGCTTACTGCAAAATGAAAGATATGAAAAGCAAAAATATTGATTTTGTTACAGGCATAGGTTCAAAGGGTAGGAATAAGTAAACTTCGAGAAATATGAAATAATACCTAAAGTAGTACTGGTTTTATCTGGCTGCTTCAAGAAGTAAATGAGAAGTAGTCTATAAATAAACATGATTCATTTATTTATAAATGTCTAGAGATAAGGGCTAATAATAATTATTTTATGTAGCACAAGTTGACTTATTTATTACTAAACATAGTGTACTTAACAACAAGAGTTGTAAGACAACAGGCTGTTTTACTACTGCCTCTTAACAGGAATTACATGAATAATGAGTCTCAGGAGGCACTTACCAACGATAAAGGTAAATATTGGCTCTAAAAAATGTCAGGCTAGCTATTATACCTATGTTTTGCAGGCAAGTTACAAGGATTATTAGCTATTACTTTGTTTTATTGTATCTAGCTTTTAATAGCTAGGAACATATGCTTGCTAGAGGAGAAGACTGATGACATCTGAAACTACAGTCAATGTAAATGGCAAATCATCACCCACATCCTCTTCACATCATAATTGTGGCTGGACAGCACACACTAGTAAAGTAAAGTAAAGGAAACTTGCTTCAAGGTCAGCTCAATGAAGCATCTTGAACAGAAAACCAACACATCAGAAACTGAATTTTAATGTGTTTTGCCCCCAATCCCAGATCAAAAATTTATCTTGTTACTACTATTACAAGTTTTCACACGGAGCAAAGAAGAACTTGCCTGAGATTTCCGCCCCGTTACTTGAGGCACTGTGCAGGGAGTCCAAGCCCTTTGCATAGTTAGAAACATGCACGTGCTGTTCTCATCAACATACACGTGGCAAACTGAGGAACAGGGTCATGGAGGAACTTTGCTAATGTCATACAAGAAGGAATTGAAGGCTGGAAGGCTGTAAATTCAGAGGGGGCCCAGGGGAGGCTGGCAAAGAGCACACGCGTACCCGAACAACAGAGGGGTGGAGGTGATGCAGTAGCAGCTGCATCGCTGCCCTTTCAAGGTGAGAGCTCCTGCCAGAGGAACTTCCCTGCTGGCCATCATCAAATGCAGGACTCCAGGTCAGGACGCTGCTTTGGCAGGGCCCAGCATCTGACTTGTGCCCCAGAGGCAGCAAAGGAGACTTTCCCCCACCAGCTGCATTGCCCGAGTTAGCATCCCCGCAGGCGGCTGCTGATGCCCAACCGGGTCTGCATCCAGGAGGAGGATGGCAGAGATATATCAGCCACAGATTTCTGGGAGAGTGTCTAAGCCTAAACGTGGGGCTGTCATGTGGTCCCCTCCCAATGCACTCTGTGGCACCATTGGAATAGAAGGCTGGAAAGGACCTCAGGAGATATCCCACCCGAAAGGAGGATCACAGCTCCTGAGAAATCGTTGTTCCCTAAGACTGAAATATTCTTACTAAATGTGCACAGTATTAAGTGGATAATTTCTACAGTTACACTGGTATGCTTCAGAAAGGCAAAGAAAATATTAAATCGGATGTATACCGAGACCCTTTTCTATTTGAGAAACTCAACAGACTTCCATAGGTGAAAACAAGGACAGACCGGGCCATAACATGTTGGTCATAGTAACTGCTCACTCTAGTTGACTGAGATTTGAGAAACTGCTCATCTAAGGTGACTTGGAGTCCAGTTTTGCACAACAAAAAGGAAATATTCACCACAGCCACACCACCATCACTCAAGTTATATGATCTAAGGGCCCAAATATGGATGGATTAAGCTTCCAAGGAACTAAACTATTGACTTTTTTTGGGTCAACGGGGGTAAGTCACTTTTTCTACGATCGTGTTACTCCATTGGTGAAACGGTGATAACAATGTTAAGCTTACAAACCTCCCTGAATTCTTACTTCCCTCTTTAAACAAATACAAGTAAGAGGAAGAATTATCCTGCAGTTCACTGAGATTGAAGAAACTGGCCAAGGATCCACTCTGCTCTTCCAGATTTCTTGTGCGACCTTCAGACTATCCTCACAAATAAGTAAAATACCAGCCAGGTATTATTAATTACAACAGCAAATAGAATCTGCAGTGAGTGATCTTGACTTCTCAGCAATAAACATTATACAAAGAGGGAATATGCAGATAATTAGAAAAAAGCATGAAATGATGGAAATCTCTCTACAGTAATGGCTATGTTTATGTATATTAGGAGTCTCAGCAGTGGAACGGCTAATGATAGCAAAAAGTCAAACCAGTACCACAGAATATTGTAGCGGAAGCAGCATTTAAAGACTATTTTAAGCAAAATAGGGATACATTTTATGCAGGCTTTTTTCATCCCAGCATGTCTCTGTAATCAAAATCTAAGATTTAAACGGTTCTTACACAGTTTATGAAATACTTAGAAGAAGTCTAAAGCAACATTGGGCTGTGCCTTTAGAGGGTAGACACATCCCCTGTTTCGCAGGGGGGTTCTACAAAGAGGAAAGTTTAAGTTTGAACTGCCTCTTTGGTGACTGACTCCCAGCTGTAATATACTGCACAAGAACTACAGCAACTTGCTGCAGTTGTGAAGCTGCCACTTCTGATATCCTCGAAATCACCCGGAGTTGCATTTCCTCTGCCACTCACGCCACTGGCCAGTGCAGTGCAATAGGTCAAGGGACATAGCTGTAAAGATGCACCAAGATGAGGAAAGTCAGTTTTGGAGCCCAAAAGGCAAAACTGCTGGTGCAGAAGATAATTAAATAGAACTAGTTGCCTTATGGCAACAGAGTCTTCCAAGGAGGACACTGTGAGGCTGCTGTTCAGTAAATATAAAATAAGATCTTGTGGCAAGTCACAGAGAGGTAGAGAACAAGTTTTTTTTTTTTTTTTTTAATTATTGCCTCTAATTACTATGTGCTTGGGGGAAAATGGTAGAGTGCAGATTTGTATAAAACACATTAAAAAAGTGTTTGTATGACTAACCTTACAGAAACAGTGTAAAACCTGCTGACCCTTAGACAGATTTGCATTAGCACTGGGACTTTGCCAAAGGCAAAATATCCTTAGGGAAAAATAACTCTCTTTATGTCTTGAATATATATGTAAACTTGAACTGTGGGATAACGAGGAGGATCTCTTACCTCAACTGCAGTGAAACTGTCCTGACCCTCTAATCAAATGTAAAAATGCTGCTGATACATATATAAATAAATATATTTTTTTAAGTGTATATTTAAATACATATATATGACTTTCACCCTCAACTTCAGGTAGCTCGTCTTTCCTCCTTAGCTTCAAGGTTAATTTGCACTCACTTAAACTTTATTTTCTAGTTAACTGCTGACACAACAGCAGTAATGAAGAGGACCCTATTTTACATAATTTCCTGAGAAGGGTGAACAGTGTCACGAATCCTTCTAAGCCATACAGAAAGCAACAGAAAGTTTGGGGTTTGGCCCCCCCCCCTTTTTTTTTTTTTTTTTTTTGGCAATAGCCATGAAAAGTCTGGGAGCTCAGGTAAAACATCCCACTACTCATCAGCTGCACCCTCTGCTGAGACGGTGAGTTTAGATTCTATTTATTAAGTTCTTTTCACAGGCTTCAATGGTGCAGCACACCAGATAGTCTGAAAACCTCTCTGTGTCCTTGCCCTGCCCATTTTTAACCCGTACGTTTTCTCCAAAGGGCCCTCTTCCTTTCCTCATACTTAACATACTGACTTTATTTTATTTACATCATTGCAATTATTAGCACATTGATAACAAAATATAAGATCCTCTAAAAGTAAATTGATGTTTATTCTAGCCTAGTACGTTAAACTATCCTCAGTAACCGAAAACAGCACACTGGCATACAACTGTGCTTAGCATCACAGAGACACAGGCACGGCAAGCGACGGGGCCGTTGCGCTCTGCAGCCCCGCTGCAGTAGTCCTTGCTTTGCTGGGAGCACAACGGGCTGCCTAAAGCACAGTCTTCCGCACAGCAGGGGTGAATCAGTCTCTATATTCGTGGCCTGAGCTGTGACTACAATCTGAAATGAGGCAGAGTGAGCACCCCACGAGTGACGCACACCTCAGCAACGCCAAAACCTGCTTCCAGTTTTCCATAGTGAGAAACAGTGAGCTACTCGCAGGTACGAATGGCAATTCCATACCTAACCCGCAAGCCTGATTCGATTTCAACCCATAATAGATGCAAATAGATTCATTCTGCTTTGCTCTCTCATTTGCCATTTTTTACTCCATCTCCATAAAATGACTATCTTAAGATGGATGCATCTGATGTGAAGGTCTTAATTTTTTTCCCAAACTTATTTCTCAAGCTGACTGTGTTCACGTCAATACAGTCTGGTCACTTGGACTATGAAAATAAAGGTGGCCAAATGTTATGGCCAGGCACATGATGGCCAGATATCTCTTCTTTATATGTGGTTAAGTACTGAAATAGCGATGGCTAAACAAGTTTGGGTCATAGGCCCTGTAGGCTGAAATGGATTTTTGATCTTTCACTGTCTACACAAAGGTTTATCTTGTTAAAATAATAAATGGAGGCAATACAGCTTTGTATGATAGTTACAGATCACTGGTGCTACAATTTCATTGCAGACTCCCTCTATTTTGTTAAACCTTCAATTACCTGCTTTTGCTTTGCTCTTGCTGTTGCTAAGAGGTGTTAGGGCTAGAAACAGGAAATAGACCCAGGACAAAACTGAAATGACAGATTGTTTCGTACCATAACGGACTGCTGGATTAAAAACACACAAAGGGCTTGGGAAAAGATTTACTGGCTACAGGCAACCTATGTCAGGATTAGAGAGCAGTAGTCCTGGGACAGAAGTGCCCCAGAGCTGTGACTTGTAATGACTGTACATGGCCTAAATGACAAAAAACGTGTAGCCATCTCCGATCTATTCAAAGGAGACAGTAAATCATAGAAAGAAATAAGCAACTAGCTCCTGGACTCATGTCCATGCCGAGCAACTTATCCCTATTCAACACTGCCTTTGGATTTCACAAAAAATTAGAGTTTAGAGCAGAAATATCTTATTATTCACTCTAAGATGGTGTGACACATCACCAAACCATATCTTCAGCACCAGCACTTCCCTTTTCTAAAATTTGGAATGGAATAACAATGTTCATTCATTCATGCATTATTGGACATCTCGTAACGTTAATGCCCCTCACGGTAGGGAAAGCTGCAAATGGGTACCTCTCACTGAGAGCTTGATCAGGCCATGATTCACAGTGGTGAGTGCTTTGTAAGGGCTTAAAATGATAGGCTAGGCCAGACGTTTCCGTATTTGGTATTACAACAAAGGATGAATAATGTACCAGATATTTCTGATCAGATCTTTTAGACTTTTTTCCTTAATGCATGGAATGTATTTGCCCCTAAGAAATGCCAAATACACACTGGATTTCACTTTTACTGGATCGTATTTAGTGAACAGGTACTTTGAACTCCTCACACCACCTACACTCAAAGTGTTTATGAGTCAAATAATGTAAAGCTTGTTTTGAAGCCAGGAATTTGGCTTAGGAATATCCATGGGACTTTGTTTCACTTTAAAACAAATATAATTCCAACATGTGATATGTTGTAGGCCATAAGGGTCTGAATTATCAGTATAAGAAAATAGCCTGTGCTAAATTTTGAAAAATAAATATGAAAGACTGAATATAATGACTAAAATAAAGTTTGATAATTAGCAGTATTGTTAATGTGTATCAAGTTATTCGTGGGAAAATGAATAGCTGACTTAAAAAAATCCTTCTCAAATTCTATGAGCTAATGAAATTTATTATAAAGGTTAGGTATATTCTGCTCTATAAAACAAACTCATCTTCAAAGCCTGTCTTGTGCTGCCTGAATAGTACAAAAAGAAACTTGATACCAGCTACAAATAACTGGCAAACATCTTCACAGTGGCATACTTTTTTGGGGGGAAAAGCATGTACTGGAGTATGCTGAGATGGTGAAAGCAGTGAAGGAGGGAGGGAGCGTGCGCTGGGATAAATTGTCTCATACATCACCTTTGAGGAGAAAAAGCAGCATTCATTTAAGGATGGATGTAAAAAAATTGAATATTAGGGAGGTTTGGAGCCATCCCTTGCATTTTAGATCACCTATCAGAATATGCAATACCTAAAGGCTGGAGAGAGTTGCATACAATTCCAGGGCTAAGTCTTCCTCTTAAGACAGAATTAGAGATCTACAGTATAAGATCTAGCATAGACTCTAATTATCTTACTTCCTCAAGTTAATCTTTATTGATATAGCTATATGATAGGAATACACACTAAGGCTTACTGTCCTGAAGAGAAAGCATTGTGCTGGGTGTCTCACTGCTTTTGATCAGTGCTTTTATCATGCTGTCCTCTCATGCTATTTGCTTTCACTTGTGAAAGCACGTTCAGTATTAGAAAAAGCTATATTAAGTACAAAAGACACAAACATGAGCAGCGAGAAAAAGCAGCATGCTATTGAATTTTAGAGACTTGGATGGAAAAGAAAGTACTGAAGTGGCAAAGCCCTGTATGCAAGAAAAGGGAAGATTCAAAGAGGCTGCAGCAGCAAGAAAGAGGAAGCAAACTCCCATCTCCTAGGAAAGAAATTTGAGGATGTCCACATACATTCTAGGTTAATTTAGCTTTATTTGTATGTCTTCATTTTCAATTCATGCTGAGAAACCAAGCAGTGGTTTTAAGTTATGTTATCTACGGAGTCAGACCCCTCTTCAGCTACATCACAAATCTTTTGTTATTGTAGTAATTGAGCCAATGTACATATAATTCAAATCACATTTAATCACATTTAATTTCTAATGCATTTGGAGGAAATAGACATCTGGAAAAAATATTTCTGCACTTTAATCAAGATAATTGCCACTACCTACTCCTTCCTGGCCAAAAGATCTGATGAGAAACTGCAGCCCTCATTACAAAAATCAGTTTGAACAATCCAGCTTTAGACTTTTATGCTTTCAGGGTTCCTAACAATGTGGTTTATAGCTGTGGGCTTTTTGCACCTCAGTATTCAACAGCAATTTGATTAATTTTGTATAGTTCTCAGGTTGTATGATGCTGAGTCATGTTGAAAACAGAAAAAGATTGCATGCTGGAATCAGGCTAGGATACAGGTGAAAGGTATCCCGTGAAATAACATTTTCAACCAGGGAGAAATAGAGGGTTTCAGCAATATTTAGCAGCTCTATTGCCTACTGCCTACTTGGGTGGCAGTTTTTAAGGCAAAAATATCTGCCTAGTCTTATGAGGTGATTAAAGAGAAAGCCTCAATTAATGAGGATTGTTATAACATGATTCAAAGTGGATTATAGTATCACTTTTCTTCCTGGGCTTATATGAGGGAAATAGCAGATCAGTGCAGATACAAGTAGGATCCTTTTATTTAGCAATAAAAGGAAAATCCACAAGCCAAAACTAGGAAGATAAAACTAAACAGAATAGCAAGCTAGGAAAACACTGACATGAGAGCTAAGCTTGTGCTGCTGCATACCGACCAAGGTAGGGATTTGTGAATTTCTGCTGAAAAATCTACAAACCACTCCAATGCACTGCTGTCATGAAGGAAGAAAATGAAAATCTGAATCTAAGCTCCATAGAAACTGAAATGGAATAAAAATAAAAAAGAATTGGTTTGTTGCCTGTTTTATTCTCACCTATAGCACTAGGATGCAAAAACCGAAATATTGTTCATCTCTGAATGGAATAAAATTAAGACAAGGAATGAAAAGCAGTTACCGAGCAATGACTGATTAATGTACCCAAAATATACATCACATCACATCACTTGTGATCAGAATTAATTTTGATATATAGTAAGTTAAAAAAAATAAAAATATATCTGAAAGAAAGAAGTTTAAAATGGTATGCTAAGGAAAAGGAAAGTCTATGCAATGGTTTAGACAAATAATAAAATGAGATTTTACCTGTTTCATTAGGAAGGAGTAATCAAGAAAGTTAATTAGAGCAATTAATATTATATAGCAAACTTTATTAATTGCTGTTAAGTAATTCAAATAAATAGGTCCACTGGGACCTATATAAAGGTAGAAATATTGTTTACCAGAAAAGCCGCATTCCTAAGCCCAGAGTGAACGAAATGAATCTAATTCATCATCAAATCTCGCAGACATGCAACGTGCGAGTCTGAGGGCTACTTCTTGCTCAGTTAGCAGACTGCTGAGAAGCATAAAAGCAAACCGGTCTGGGATTCCTCATTGTAAGTCGTATTGATGGATGGGCCACGTAATCCCAGTTAAGAGAAATATTTGTAAGTGCTTGATTAGATATCCCAAAGAGATTTGATCCACCTTACATTACATACGAATTTCAGTCAGCACAAGGTACTGTCCAGAGCCCCCAGACAATACTGCAGCTCTGTTGAAACAGCCACTATACAAACGAGAAGTCTTCAAGTAACTGCAGCAAAGCAAAGCAAAGCAAGAGAAAGGCAGGCTGAAAGGAGAATTGGATAGTACAAAAAAAGGCGAACATCAGAAGTAGCAGCAGGTCTCCGACTCTTGCCCACTGTCCCCACCTCCATACCATGCTGTCCCATTCAGAATATATAATTTGTGTCTTTGGCTTTCCTTTAGTCCCTTCCCTCACTGTTCCAGTCATCGCTCCTTTCCTTGTCCTTTCTGACTTGGGAAGATGCTAGATAACAGACTGGAGGCTCGCTTTCTGGCTTTGCAAGAACCATCTTCCAAATGCAACTGAGCTGAAAGGGATTGTGTATAACCGCTCTAAAAATTAATCTTTTTTCCCCCCCAACAGACCCTTGCCATGCAGTGAAATGCAAAATAAGCCTGTTCTAAATCACCATAATATCCAAAGTGCTATAGCCCTTGTTATAAATAGATTTAAGTGATCCCCACTCACTTGTTGCTTCACTCTAGCAAATAATCTCACTATCTGAAGAGATTATTATAGAGGGCTCAGAAAATCATGCTAACCTGCCATGCTTCCAGCCTTGTTAGTGAAATGATATCTCAGAGTAGTATATTTTATTCTTAATCCTTAATGATAATAGATGGAAAGCTTATACTTGGGGGAGTTCCTTTTCCTATTTTTCTTTTTCTAGATGCTGTTTACTTGTTTATCTTACAGAAGAAGGATGGTTATTAAAAAAAACACATACCCCACAACCAAAAATAGTCTATAAAAATCACTAACTACTTCTTTTCTAACTTTAAGAGTCACAAAAGTCAGGGTTAGTCCTAAGGCACTTTCTTCAACGTAAAACAGGCTCAGAGTTCTTTGTACCATCACACTCCAGTTAGTTTGCGAGTGACAGCTGTCAGCCTAGTTCATAATCAAGATTCTGCATAACAGTTATTTAAAGAGACTGAAGAAACAAAAACAGAAAGCTGAATTTTGGTATGTAATCAGGACACTGTTAGCCCATTCTTCCACTGAGATTTATTTTTCGTTATACATGCTTCTTTACTGATTTCTATGACAGGCATGCCATGTAGATATCAGCTTTCCTATATCACAGAGCTGAAGCTTATAGATTGCTGACATCATCAAGGAATGAAAAGTTAAATTAATTCACCCGAACTTACATACTTCAGAAGGAATGTTTAATATTGCTTAGAATACTGAACACAATATGCAAAGGAAATACATATATACATATATATAAAAGGAAGATATAATTTTACAAGTAGCAAAAAGAAAGGGATCTGAATACTGAAAAAGAAAATGTTGATGATTTTAAGAGTACTTTGCCCTGTCAGAAGTCTTAAAAAATGTAATGATTTATCTATTTACTCAAACAGAGGGAGGGTAGCAGGAACTGCTACCTATTCTGCATGAATGCCTCCAATTCATGTCTGAGGTTATAAATTCTTCCAGAGCTCATTCTGCATTGTGCCCAGTGCTGTACAAACAGACTGGAAGGATGAGTGTGGCTTTACAGAGCTACTCCAGATGACAAAGCTAGCAACAGTAGGCATGACTGAAACGTAAGTACTACATAAGGTTAACGGTCAGCGTAGCTGGAAACACTCTGCAATCACCAAAGGCATTTTCTCACACCTTCTCTAATCCTGTCTCCAATTTGTTCACTGAAACATAGGGTAGTTTTTGAATTGCTGTATTTTAGAAACTGCATACTCCTAATTTGGCAGCTAAAGACTAGTTTACTAGAACCAGTTCATTCCTCAAAGGACAAAGAGGGGCTGCCACTGGGTAACAACCACACTTGCAATCATCATGGTCTGGTCCAAGAACAATGGCCTAAAGATCACTTTGTCAACTTAAAAATTACCTCTGTGTTAGCCCCCATCTTCCAAGAGTTCTCACGTGGATAGAAAGGAAAAGGTAAATAGTCTGGAAGGCGACAACCAGAGGCAGCTTGGGAGAGGCCTCGTCTTACTGCGCTGATTCACTGTGCTCCTAATTGTAGCATCAATAGCCATAATTAAAACATCACCAAGAAACTCAAAACGTTCCCACTCAGCGACACAAACAAAACTCTGTCTATTCAACCAGAAGAAGCATTTTTGACACAAAATACCCCTCTCACAGATATTTAATGAGTTCACTTTCCAGGGATGGGATGTTTGGATAGAACTTAATTATTCTTAGTGAGATAAAGTAACAAATTAGGGAAGATTGGGTGGATTAGTAAATAAGTCATTTATTTTTCCATAATTAAGATTTAACTTAGAGTGCTAAGTGAGATGGGTTGTGCTATCAAGAGACTGTAAGCTACATTCTTTCCATCAATTCCTGAGTTCCAGTATATTTAGCTTATGATCCAAAATATAAAGCACTAAAGAGGAGAAGATACTGTTAGAGAATGAGTAGGAAGAAAAAGCACTAACATTTCATTCTAAGTATATATGTTTGAAGAAGTTTTCTGTTCAGATTTCTGAAGTGTTCAAGCCCTAGAGAATCAACTGTTTTCAGATTTATGAAGCAAAACAATATTATTTTATACTCTTCATTCATATTAGGTTTAGCAGCCTAAATTAGAAGATAAGTATTCCTTATATACTTATAAGAGGCAACTATAAACTAGCTATGTCTATATAATCCCAGAAAAAAATTAATACAGGTTACACAGTCATTCAAAGGCATTAGTAATACGGCAATACCATCCATTGGTAGCGTTATGCATAATTATTCGGTATCCCATCACAACAAGGCTAGAAGCCACAGTCACAAGTCCTGTGATTTTCTATGGGTTTATTTGGGAGATTTTTAAGTTTGAAGTTTCAAAAAGCAGACCAATAAAAACTCTTGTTTTAGCTTGATGACCCATTTTCAGGTTGTTTTTAAGTTGCATCTCTATGGTTAGAGTACTTAAATCATAGCACCAAAGGACCTACACCAACCCATGCTAATGACAACTACGAAGCTACAGTTTAATTTGAATTGAATCAAGCCCAGTGTGTAAAGTCATTCCTTAATACCATCAGCTGTCACAGGCTTGCAGAGACTAAGCAACGCTCCAGCCACACCTTGGCTCTCACAGGACTTGGAGCAAGCAAGAGGCGTCAGCATCCAAAGCCAAGACCACCATCCCCCCTGCCAGGGAGCCGGTGGGGACCGCGCGTGGGAGGCATGCGCGCGCCGGCAGCCAGGCAGTGACCCTAGGCTCTCCGCTCTTAAATGCGGGAGCATACAATGAGCTATTATTTACATTTGTAATCAGGCTGTTAACTGTCACTTATCAAAACAAGTACATGAATAATTATGAGTCATGTAAATTAGGACATCTCCTAATGTGCATATGCTAAGTAAATATACATTAGGTTTCAGTCTCCCCAGCAGGGAAGGTCATGCAATTCCAGTTTCCCTGAGGAAACTGCAGCTGAGGAGCTGCAGCCCCTCGCTTTTTCCCCCCCAATGTTGATACCCAACAATAACTATTTCAGAAAGAACATGCCTACTGCCCTTTGACAGTAAAAGCTAACCTTTTTTGTTCATATAAACTCTTCCAATAATCAAACTTTGATACAAAATCTCTTTCAAAGGTGTAACTTTTGAGTAAACCAGTGACAGAAGTTACCTTTTCAGGTAATTGAGACAGAATAAATGCATACAAAAGGACTGTGCCGGTTGGTACATGAAAGCAGTAAGTGCTGTGACCTTTTCCTGGCAAATCCCAATACCTTTGCCTCTCATCTGTTAGCACTCATCAGAAAGTAAGGATTTAAAAATAAGGGATACGGAATATAGTGAATATTACTATACTACTAATGAATCATAAGAGTAGCAGCATGAGGTTAGGCAATTGTGTTTTTTAACTTAGCCCTGTGTTCTTGTTCTGTATTCAGGTATAGTCTCTCACTTACCGAGAAAGGGGACACAAAAACTGTTATTTAATGTTTTCCACTGAAAAGGTCTTAGGTACTTTTTGAGCAGTTAAAACTTAACTCAGAGGTTTTCTAACAATTACTGGAACCTATAGAAGTCTTGCTCTGCTGCACAGACTGCCTGGTAAACTCCTACACAGTTAGCATTTTATGTATTCATTTCTGGCTTTACCTGGAAGTGAAAAATAGTTATGCATGTAAAAATGAAAAGAAATATAAACTAGACAAGTGAAGAAATTGTCAATTATTTTACAATTGGGTTAACTACCTTACCCACCATAACATTCAGGAAGACTGCATTTTCATTCTGTTTTATTTCATATATAATTTATTATTTCCTTTAATTCTCAGATTAGTTACCTTCTAGTATTTTTCTCAAACTCTACATTGCTGACAGCTGATCAAATGACTGACTGTGATACAAGAGCAGTCAAAGAACATTAGCCAAAAATGGCCCAAAAACTGAAGAAATACTTGGCTTTCATCTCTACTACTTAAGCCTCAATACCTAAACAGCCATAATACTAAAATGCTTTTTCTCCGTGATATTTCAAGGGGGTATTTAAAATGATTGATTTTCATACCTTGTCTCTAACCCTTCTCAGGGTTAAATCAACAACCTTGTTAGTTTTGGTCCACAAAGTAGACACAACATCCTGAGATCATTTACTCTATTTGTTGCTTTGCTTGATCCTTTCAGGAGAGGACACAAAACTGCATGGTAAACATTAGCACGTCTTTAGTAGAGAAACAGCACACTAGGAGAGGAGGCCACAAGCTCCTGACTCCAAACATCGTTACCTTCCTTTCTGCAGGCACACACAAATCAACCTTATATATGTCATCCATTATTTAGCTTTAAATCAACTACCATACCTTATTCGTATTTGGCTGTATCCAACTGCAACAATATTTTTTTCTCTCAACTTACTCCTTGACTGCAAAACAACAGCCTTTATCTCAAGGTGAGCTACGGCTCCCCTACCATAAAATTTCATTTCAACAGTTCTTATTTTACAGTTTTCTGCTGCTTCTTTGCCCTAAAGCTTCGATATTCTTTTCTTTAACTGCAGCCATTCAAAAATGCCTGATGTTTATACCCATATACCTTGTTTTGTTACTAAGGCTTCATGCTTGCCAGCATCAATGACAAACAAAGAGGTAAAGTACAATCTAGTCTCCCCAAGGAAGTTACATTGGCGGGCAATATTGTTTTTGGCCACCATGCTATCCTGGGAGTTTATATTCAGTTCATAATCTACCATAACACTTAAGTGAGCATTTTTCAAAGACGGCACCCAACAGTTCCAGAAAGAGATACATGTTGATTACTAGATATCTAAAATAACTATAGTTAAATGTTTATTGTTCTTTTGTAATCACTGATAAAAACACAGAAAACCCCGTACTGGCAAAGTTTTCTATGCTTCCTCTACTACCCCCTTTTTTCTGTCATATGCAAACTGTCAGGTGGTTATTTTATATTCTCTCCTTGATCACAGAGAGAAATACTGAAAACTATAGGTCAAAAAGGAATTACTTTGAGAAATGACCAGAAACACACCCACTCGATGATCTGTATTTTATTTCCCACTTTTACTTTGGAGTTACCAGTCTAAGTTTTAAAGTCAATTTTAAGTGTATCATAGTAATAGCTTCCAGTTAAAAATTTGGCACGTTACTGCGCTAAATACATTGTTGGTGGTGCCACGAAAGATGTAGGAGTTCTGCAGGATACTACTTATACTTTCTGTAGCTCTTCGGAAAACTGTATTAAATTCTTCATTTACTTGATAGTCTTAATTTTTTGAAAGTCAAAAGTCTTCTGAAGCATGTTCTGTGCTTTTGACAAGTATATTTCTTTCTGGACATTGTGGAGTATTTTGCTCTTTTTGAGATAACTGTTTCTTCCAATAGAAGAACAAAACAAAGAATCTGACCGATATAAATTAAAAACTCCCCAAAACAGTTGCAACACACTACTTTATCCAGATTGAATCCTTGTTTACAAGACCTAGACTGCATCTTTCCCACCATAAACAAGGCTGTATGTTCTTAGAGACACCATTAATTGAAACGTCTTTTCAGAAAAAGCAAAGCTGCACATTACGAGCAGCATAATGATGTCCTGCTCGCATTATAGAATTGCTATAAGATTTCTTGCCCTCTTGAGAAGACAGACTCTGAAAGGTCAGGTTGTGAAGTGAACCAGCACAGGTAAGTCGCAACACAGTTATTTAGATTGCACATGGCCTGTGGAAGAGTGCAAACCTCCATTACACTGTTTCCTTATTCTAGGTACAAAATGCCATGTCATGCACAGAAATGCAAAAAAGCAAATATCAAAGACACATGGACAGTAATGATAGTTGATTGACTTTGGTTCTTTTGTTAGCACAAAATATCTTAACTGAACATTGGGTAGAGTTACACAAACAGATGCATCATTATACAGTTAGTGACCTAAACCACATTAATCTCATTTTCAGTGTATATATGAGGGTATTTATTGATTTAATATAGAAATCCTAATTTAACAATTATTCCCTAAGGTGATTATACGTTCAAATCTCTTTTGAGATTCAAGGGTTACTGAAATTCATACTAAAGTGGTAACTTGTATTTTCTGTCTATTTATATAATGGCATACTTTTTGTCTTACTGGAACTAGGAGATGCAGGCTCTGGGCCAAGACTAAATACATTAATACTACGATATAAAGAGAGATTGTTTATCCGACAGATTGCAGACATACCAACTCGCTTTCAGTTTCCTCAGATGTTTGATTGCAAACAACAAATCATTCAGCAGCTCATTTGACTTCTGTACATTTTTTTCTTCAAGATTGCAAAATACAAATAAATCAATATCCAGATTCAACAAAAGTAATTTACATTCTCTTCATACATAAACTTATTTCTTTTCGAACGTTCTCATTCCTGTCTACTCTTTTTCTTTTAACTTGGCTACCATTATTTTGAAAAAAAAAGTGTCTTCTTGTAAAACAGAGTAGCAATATGCAAAAGTTTTTGGTCATCAACCTTCAATTCAGCCTTTTATATATATATATGTATGTATGTATATACACACATATATAAAACAAAAAATAAATAGTGAGTTACCTGCACAGAAAAGGACCTATACTATAGCAGTCAACTTCTTTAATCATAGCAGACTTGCTTATAAATCCACCATCAGCTTTGAATCACAGTAACTCGATTCAAATGATTTTTAAAAGGACTGGGGAAAAAAAAACCACCTGCTTACACTACTGTGATAGGTTGTGAGCAAAGGTTTCCAATATATTGCATAGCTAGAAATAGAGGAAAGTGAAGAGTTAGCAATGCATTAAAGTGACTATTTTTGTAGACACAGAGTCTGATTTATACTTCAATTTTACTTCAGACAATCATTGTTCACACCAGTACAAACTGAATGCAAAGCTATTGCAAAAGACTATCAAATCAAAATTGATAGTGCTTTATGTTCACTTGTACCTGATAAAAAGATTGCAGAAAATACTAAACAAGAATGGATTAGAGCATGCACCTATTCTCCAGTCAACTTCAGAAGAGTAATTCATTTTACATGTAATTTTTCCTGTAGAAAACAGTGGGGTTTGGCTCTTGTCCCTCAAGATAAGATTCAGACATAAGGCACCTGCTCAAGTACTTCGGCTAATGAAGCTAAATAGGTATTTACGTAAATAGGTAAGCAACTTTCTGAACCAAAACAATATCAACAAGACTATCCTGAATCTGTGAATACCATAAATAAAACATGACTTGGAATAAAGCTGTTACTGATCCAATAGAAAGTGTGTGCAATTGCATTGCAGCCTAAAAAAAATTGCAAACTAATTTTCTTCTTCCCCCTCTTAGGTCATGATTTTATCTAATTTGAGGCAGGGAGATCTGCAAAGGAAGCAGCTGTAATTCCCCCCAGGACTGTCATAATTCAAAGGGATAAAGAACAGATCACCTGTCCTGCCTGATGACTGAAGGGAAAAATCACTAAAAGGGCTCCAGGTTGGAAACAGGCTATCACAGGATCCATAATATTGCAGGAGGAAACCCGTCAGCTGGGTCGAGAGCAAGCGCGCTGCAGAAGCGCAAGCCGCTGCCAGGAAACCCCACGGCAGCAGCTGGACACGGCCCGGGGACAGAGGGCCACAAGCACCCGTCCCTCTGCCCTTGGGCCAGCCCCAGCTACCTCCTCTGCTGTTCTTTCCCTGCAATTCCCTACACCTCTGCACATTTAACTTGAATTTCCCATGCTTATTTAAAACAAAATTGGTGGCTGAAACGGAACAAAAATGGAATGAAAGAAGTATCTTCTCCTGGAGAGAAGACAAACTGCTCTAGCAAGAAGCATTTCAGGGAAAGGCTGGAGGGGAAGAGCTCACAAGGTCAAGGTAGGACATGTAAGAGCGTCTGCAGGTAATTTTAAGGCTTTGGTGAATTCGAGCTTCTCTGTATCTGTACAAACTTGAATGAGTTTTTTTTGCTGATCACGGTTCAGATTTAATGAGGAATGTTCTTAGCAAAAAACAAAAAAATTAGGGAGCCCTAACTCCGACTCATTAGTAGTAAGAGTAGTGTAATCCTACACCTCATCCACAGTTTCAGTAAAACTCAGAGCTTAAACCAGGGTAATGAAAGTTGTACTCTTCTGGGTGCAATGATAAAGACTTTTTTGATTTATATAGCTTTCCTCAGATAAAATTAAAAGAAAAGTTTTGTAAGTTTAGGGAACATTGAAAAAAACCAGTGATTTGCCTTTCCAAAACAACATTTGTAGCATGTCTAGTTATTAATTTGTTTTAAATTTTCCTCTTTCCAAAGCTTATTGCATATTTTTAAAGATTACTCCATCAACTTTTAAAGAACTAAAAATCTTTTCAAAACATGCATCACAGTAGCAGTCACAAGAACTACTTAAAATCCATCCTTTTCTCCATGGAAAAAGTGGATACACGTGAGGGAAAGGAGAGGCTTCATTACCATCGATAAATAATCTATCATCATCTATTGTGGTTAAGCCTAAACAGTCCCACCATGTCCCTGTTAATTTTGAGGTTGTCACTTAAAGCAACCAAAGAGCACATTGATCTCTTCATCAAGCATCTCATCAGTCTCAACCCTGAAAATTGCTTTTGTTTCCTTCTGGGAGGGAGGCTGCTTCTGAGCTGCAGCGTAGGATGGGAGGAAGCCGTGAGAGGCTGCTTTCAAATTCTTAAGTGAGCCATCCGAATGTCTGGGCAGGCTCCTCTGAGGGTCTGAACAACATGCTTCAGCTCCCTTGGATTTGTAGCTCTTTTTAAACCCAGGCACTCCTAAAGAATCCATTGCATTGGTTACTCAATATCATTAAAAAACCTAAGGTTCAAGAACAAAAGAAAATATTACGGAGGCAGAACTTCCCATATCTCATCACACACTGAGTTAAAACTTGGGCTGATCAAAAAGCTTTCACCAAAACAAGATTTAGCTGAAAAAAATCAGAAGGTATAGATAGCTGCGTAGCATTTGGTTGTGGCTGCTGTTTTTGGCATAGTTCTAGCTAGAATATACAGAAATTTTCATCCTTGCCCCTTCAGTGAGACTTCTCCAGTAAAAGTAATTAGTAACACTTTGACCAAGTTGCAGGAACAGGACCCGTGAGCAGAAGCAAAAAACTTGACCTGATGGAAAAGGACACAAAGCACTAGTTAGATAGGCCTCCTCTTGGGAGCCACTGGATCCTTGTGAAAAAAAAAGGGTTTTGGAAGAGACATCAAGAAATACTCTCAAGTTTCTTTTCAGGTTTCCTTTTCCTATAACAGACAGCCCTCCCCTTCTCTGAAGGATGCTGTTAGATATTCTTTCTGGTCTTTTTCCTTTCTTATCTGTTTTTCTGTCTTCTTCTCCTCACCAGCTTAATTCCTCTAGGGAAGGACCTGCTTAACTCCAGTTTTATTTAGCTGCATGTTGTGCAACAAGGCTATCACTGATAAATGAATCAAAATTAATGCAGTACTTCTGTTGGCAACTGCAGACCTCTGAAGGCATGTGCGCCCAGGAGCCAATACTTGTACACGCTGAACTGGAAAAGGCTCAAGAAGTTCACAGAAGCTTGACAGACTCATAAAGGGAAAACTTAACAAGTTTTGAGGGTGAGTGGGAGGAGGTCACAGTGACCACAGGGAACAAGGCTTGATCAACATGTGAAACTTGTATGAGTGTTAAATTTACACAGAGTGTTAAATCTAAACAAAACTGTTATACATCTATGGGCCTGGTCATACTTTTACAAGGACAGCATTGTATATACATAGGCCCAAATATATCTGTCTCTTATTGCTTGGATCCCAAAGAAATATTCTATATTATTTCAGTACTTCTGTCTTTACGCAGCAGGGAAATCAGAATTCAGCAAAATTAATTCAGTGGATTTGGAAAAGGCTGAGATACATTCAAGAATATCTATTGTGATCTTTCCCTGTCCAATAAAAGTCCTCGAATGTGTAATTGATGCTCATAGTTCAACCAGTTTAATGTGTAATTGTTCTATTTATAAACTGAAGTAGAATATATTAGGCAAAACTAAGCAATCAGCGACCCTTTTCAGACTGCTGCTATTTCCTGCTGATACTGGGGCTGCTCCCTGCAGTCCCAATGCAGCAAAACTCCATTGACTTCACAACCTTTTCCAACCTTATCTCCTGAATTAATACAGCTGAACTCTGATTTTGCAATGAGGGGGACTTTTTGGAACTATGATTTACTGTCAGCTCTTTTCAAGACTGAGCGACCTCATTGTGTCTCATTTCCAGTTTGCTCGAGCACATCAGCCTGCAAAGTTCACGTCAAACTTCACCATTACTAGCCCCACATTCTTCTCTGACAACAAGAAGGGGAGAAGAGGGTAGGCACAAGGTGGGGACAGTTGAACTGGAAAGCACAGAAAAACCCAGTCTGTAAGAAGTTTATGTATTGCAAAGAGCAAAACAGTATATCTTCTAAATGGAGAATTCTTTGTGCAGATCTAATTTCTTAAGACACCTTATCAAATGCTTTGGCTATAATAAATATTTTAAATTTGCCAACTATTACAAATAAAAATTTCTGAATCAAAAACAATCTTTCCAAATCCCTCCCACTGAAGCCAAATGCAAAATTCCCTGATTTTAAGAAAATTGTGGCAGAAAAGTATTACTGTTTAACAATTTGATTTGGATTCCTTCCTGCCTCACTGATCCCGATGAGAAAATTTACCAGTGATCTCTGAAAAAGCAAGACAAAACTCCCACCAATTTTCTGATTTTAGCTGTTGACAGATTGTTTTCCTATCTATCATTGTGAAAGGCTGATTTCAGGGTGTGAAAGAAGGAACAAGAATTATTTTACAAAGGTGTTTGCCAGTGCTGAATGTGTCACTTGACTAGATGAGCCTGTTAAGCTCTCTCTCAGCAATGAGAGGAAAGCCTTTAAGACCTGAACACTGCTACTCTTGCCCTCCTCCAATTAGATGTGGCCTTCCCTAAAATAAACCTTTTTTATTCATTTTCTGACATTACAGATTCATGGCTCTTTCATTAATCCTGGTTCACTCTGTCAAATAGTAGGGGTTTTCTTTTCTTTTTTTTTTTTAAATCTCAATTTATATACTGTGAAGATATCAAGAAAAATTAAAACACTCTAGAAATCAGCATCTGCTCTGTGTATGCTTTTCAAACAGGAGAAATATTTTAGGTGCCTTCTCCTGAAAAAGATTTGTTATCTGCTTATAAGTACTCAGTGATTGAACGCACAGGGTTCCTCTCTTATTCTGCTTGGAGAGAAGAACCATCTCCAAGTTATTTGGGTAGCTTGAGGCCATAAGAGTGGGCTTCTGTCCCAAAATGCAGTTTTCCCAGTCCAGCTGGGAAAGTTTATCACATGTCTAAGGTGCTTCTTCACCTTATGTAAATTAGTGCAAGTACAGCGATGTCAGAGCTGTGCCAACGCTGATGTAAAGTAACTAGAGAACCTGGCTGAAAGATTTTGTGGCCACTTCACTTTTATAAGTTCTTGCATCAGAGAATCTCTTAGTATTAACCACACGCATTTCCCAAGGACTCAGTAAAATAGACATTTTCTAATAATTTCTTGTTTAAAAATATCCTTTGAAAAACTATATAGCAGAAAAGAGACCCACAGTTTCAGCACTGCACTAAGAAATTCAGTAGCTTTTAAAGCCATCAGCCAAATGCCTTTAGTTTTAGTCCTCCATCATTTGACAATTATACATTATTAAAAAACCCAAGCAAACAAGCACTTAAAAGCAAACATTTTGCCTTTGTTTCTAATATTGAAATTCTTACTTAAATAATTCAGTTTCTTTAGAGAAAAATCCAAATTAGCGCTCTTCACAAAATTGAGGTGGACTTTCCCTTACAGACTCTTTCAACTGGAGAATTCAAAAAGTGGAGAAAATCATGATTCCACTGAAGTCAGTTACAAGTTATCATTTACAAGAGGATTTCAAGCTTCAAAGAGAATTATGTGCATATATGTGTAATGTTATTCTTGAAATTCCCACATCTCTGTAGCCATGGGATAGGAAGACAGTATAACAGGTAGAACAATCTTCACATTTCTCAGTTGGTCCTTCTTCAAAGACGCTTAGATCTTTGATTTTTAACTTTGAAGTGCTCAGATTCAGGGGAGCAAATATGATTTTTCACAGGGATATTTTAACATCCGAAGCTTTTTGGAGGTGTTCTAATTATAGCAGTAAGCTAATTACATGTGATCAGAACGCAGTAGAAGACTGAGGAAGAAAGCAGCTGACAGAAAACTAGACGATCATAATAAAAGGAAGATGATAAATATTTTTAAATATGGAGTTCCATCCTTCCATCTTGATTTATTCAACCCTACATTGTATAAAATAAAGATAGTGAATAATTTAATGTTTCTTCATGAATATTCATCCACGTTTCAAATAAATTCACTTATTTTATATTCGCTTTTGTGAATGTTCCAGTAAATAAGCTTAGGAGGAAGAAAAAATCGCAGAAGCTGCAATGTCAACATGAATATTACAGAACATTAACCAAAATGAGGTCACAGAACTGAAGACAAATACAAACAACTGTACTGAAAACCTCATTCTTTGTTTTCCTTATTCCAAGAGAAACATATCTATATCCAGGATTTGGAGGTAGATCAGTCTGTGAAAGTAACTACAGCTCAAGTGACTTCAGCATGTTTATATTGTTTTATGAGAGTCCGCTATTCCTTTGTTGTATTTTACAAGAATTCTACTACAACTTTATCCTAACCCAACTGAGGTACCAGTTGTGGGACGCACATTAGCAGACAGCATTCTATGACCGTGTGGTCCACAGTGAGGTCTGGAGGGGGAGGGAAAAAAAAAAAAAAAAAAAAGAGGAGCCAAATTCCACGAGCCAAATTCCAGCCATTCACTTAACTCATTTGCCCACTCAAGCCTCTACCCCGGCCGCTTGTATCACTGCATATTGAATAATGAAAGGAGCTGTACAAGAAAGAAAATAACAGCATAGCCAAGATCATTAGTTAGGCTAAACACTGCTGTTTTCTACATTTCATTTACTAATACTGTCCTTTAAAGTTCCTACAACATCTATAATTATAGAAACATAATTTTTCATTTATCATTAAGAAAGAACCTTGGGAAACAAAGGAAAGACCCTGCTGTTGGCAAGGAGCAGCTCTGCCACTCTTCGCTCCTTGATGCGAAGGCCAGTACTGAAAAATAAAAAGAGTAGCCTGGGGGCTGGGAACATCATCTGTCTTCATTAACCACCATCTCCAGTGCTATGGACTCAGAGATAGCCTGAGGGGAAACAAAGTGCCACAGAAAAATCTCCTCCAGATAAATCACATTTTTAAAGAAAAAAGTCAAACAAATGGCAGCCAGCTGCTGGTGTTAAAAAAGAAACCCAGCCTTTACTTTATATGTATATTTTTCAAAGCTTTTCAGCTTGCAATGGGAAATTACTGCCATTTGGAAGGAAAAAACAACTAGCAAGGCAACCCTTTTTGGCACCATCATATATTGTCACAAATCACTTTCTAAGGACAAATATATAATTTACCATTCTTACCTTGAACCAGTCAGAAATTCTAGACATAATCATAGGTATGTGTGTATGCAAAAGGGGGTCTAGTACTGCACACTTTGGTGGCTGCTTCCTCTTGATCTATATTCCTAATGAATTTGAATTAGGATGCTTGGTCAGCAAATGATTCTCCTTAAAGTCATCTCTAATTTATGGTAGGAAAGTTAAATGAATGAGCACTGCTAAGTACTTTCACAGAATGCAGCAGGACTACCACAACCATCTGCTTTGACTTTATTTGTAAAATGTAAGCCATAGAGGCTCACAGAGTTATTTTTGCATCAAGCATATAATTTCTATTTAGAACCTCTGATTTTAATCGGAATCAAAGGTATTGAATCTAAGGTACTGATTTCCAATTAAAAGCTTTAAGCTATGGAGAATCACATTCTTTTCCCAGGTTAGTTTCTCTAGAGATTAGCTACACTGTTAAACGTTGTCCCCAACTTGTATCCTAGGTTTGTGCAGTGACGTCTTCCACATACTGCATTTCTGGTGGATCAGCCACCTAATATTCAAATTTTCCTCTATATATGCTCAACTTCTCTACAGTGAGTAATTCTATCTACTTTTTATTTTCAGAAGTGACTCATAGCTTTCCTAACTCCTTTTAGTTTTCTCATGAAAACCTGAGATCAGTTGAACTTTTCAATGCTAAAAAACCTCTCAAAAATTCCAATAAAATGTGTTGAACAAGAATCAACAAAAAGATAAATATTGAAAAAATATTTTAAAAGGCAATTTTTGTGCAGCCATTTCTGTAAAAAAAACCAAACATCATTGTTTCTCTTTGATAAACTATTTTTCCATTCTGTTTGGCAAAAACCTTCTTCTAGCCGATAGGAACCTTCATTCACTGACTATTTGCGCCAGCTCAGTATTAGGTGGCTAGCCCCATTTAGCAGGCAAATCAAAAGCCAAACACTTCTGCCCACTCATGACACTGAATACGTCTTTAGGACTTCTTTAGATCAGTTTAGATCCTTAAGCTTCAAGTCTCTCTGCTGTTTCCGCACTTTGAGGAAGTCAAAGTTCAGATGAGAAGAGTATCTGCGCTGGAGCTCCCCCCAGCTGAGAGGCGCTGGCATGATGAAAAGTCCTTATTCTTAAATCACGTTTCTCTCCGGTGTCTGCTAGAAACATGACTTCTTGTCTCTAAGAACAAACAGCTGTCAGCTCTTAGTCTAACAGGAGAGGGATCTGTGCTGAAAAAATAAGTGACTAATCCTGTTTTGTGGGTTTTAACTGATGTGATAGTCACCTCCGTATGACTGTTTCAGCGCTCTGCATAGACACACCACCCCTTCCCACGCCCAGCATGAGGTGGTGGAGATGGTGGTTGCCTACTTGCTTAAACACTACTTCTTGCAGAATTGTCCCCAAACGTTTTGCAGTCTTACAAAAATCTCCAGCTTACTGCAATTGGGCTAGTAACTATCAATCCCATCAGGCATTCAGGCAAGTCACACCACTCTCGCAGCACTCCTAGTTTTTCAGCTCATTCAAAATATTCAAAATGCCAAACACTAGCGGTTTGTTTTCCTGAATGCAGTCTTGAACTTAATTCTTAAAATAAGACAGTCTAACCTCACTTAGCTTAATGAAAAGGAAGGATGATCTGAGAAAAATACAGGGAATTTAGTGGGAAGAGATAGTTTTTTTTACCTTGTAACAAATTCTATTTTCTGACATCACGACAAACTGCCAGAGAACAGACGAGCATCTAAAATATCAGTTGCTTTTTGGACCACGTTCTCCCAATCCCTCAGATTAAACTAGGAATCTGACAGTGTGGCATTCCAGAAGGAGTTATTGCTGTAGTTTGCCAAAGACTTCAAAAATGTTTTTATGTATGCCCAGCTCTTTTATAAGCATGTTGTTTCAAAAACTAAGGAAGCTGGTCCAAATAGGGATAAATTAATAGAATTTGACTACGACGGCATAAACTTTATGAACATAAGCAACTGCTAAAGTCATACATAAGCTGTTAGCTGGCATCAACATCAGAAGCAGGTCTGCTCTAGCCAGTGGTGCTGCACAGAGCTGTTGAAAATGCCCAAGAACAGGGTCAAGACATGGATGGGGGTGACTGTCAGAATTACAACATTTCAAATTTTAACCTAAGGTTCAGCACTACTTAATGTATAATCCTGTTTTGTAATCTACAGTTTTTCTATTTATGCAACAAAAAACTCATTCCTAATACCCTCAAAAAATAATAAAACAATTTTTGAGGAATTAGTCCCTGCGATGGTGCGTTCTTGAGCGTGGTTCTGCAGAGCCTACATCTTGACATTAGTTTGGCCATGCTCTTGGTCCTCAATCATGAATCCCTGCTGCATTTTATGGAAAGCTGGCAGCATCAGGATCAAGAACTTGTCCCCAGTCAAGCTGTAGGATGGGAGCAGGACTGACTTTATGCAGTCTTTTTAACTTCCTGATGCTAGTCGCAGCTCTAAAGATAACCTAGAAGTTAACTATACCTTAGTGCTTATGGGAAGGATAAGGCAGGTAGGAAGAAGAGAGGGGAAGTCTGGCACTGGAGGTCCAGCAAGCAGAAAGCCCACTGCGGGGTGACGTTGAGGAGAGAACAGAGCCTGTGCAGAGCCTGCCTTCAGAGAGATGCAGTTTCCCTAGGGACCCAAAAGCAGACTGAACAGAACTTGCTGTAACCAAGAAAGCCACTGAATCACTAGTCTGAGTGCAAGCATGCCTAAGAGAAAAAATGAATAGGTGTGTGTGGGGAAAGTTAGTCTTACTCCTACTATGTCTCAGAGTCATTTATTTTCAGAAAGTTTTAGTCCATGCTCTGATAAAACTCCATTTTGAAGTTTCTAGACCATTTCGGTCATTCTGATTTGCTCACTACAGAGGAAAGCGCCTAGGAACTCCCACTCAGAGCTCTGGCCAAATTGGGTCTTAGTGAAGACATTATCACTAACACATGACAGTCCCGGCAAATTTGCAATAAGACTTTGTGCCGTGGGATAACTGAGAAAGATGTATGTATGTAAATTAGTATACACATATAAGCCTGGTAATATGAAGCTGAATATACATACACACCACATATACATGTAAAGAATAAATCTGGTCCTAAACATTAAAGTAAATTAGAATGATGTTGTGCTACACGCTAAACCAATACATAATTAAAGAACCCTAGCTTTAGATTGCCTAAATAAATGTGAGGAAAGGATAGTATGCAAATAAAAAAGAGAAAACTGAATGAGCTGGACAGGTCTCGCGGAACATCAAGTGCATGGTGCCTTACCTCCCATTCTCTGCTCTTTAAACCAGGCTGCCTCTCACATTATAGTCAAAACTAACAAAGAAAGAGAAAAGTCTGTCAGGCTGAATCAAGCAACAAATTCAGCAGTCTTCCAAGACACTTTCAGTTCTCTATTTCAGGCACTATCTGCTATGGACAGAAACAAAAATATTCAGCTGACAGTTAGGCCAAAAATTTCTCCATCCTGTAGATCTCACATTTAGACACTTTAGACTCTAGAAAGAGTAGGGATCTGCAAAAATCCCCAAAATGAACAAAAAGACATAAAATAAAAGGGCAAATACAATCACAACAGGAGTAAGTGGTGAACTGCAGGCTTGTGAAAAAAGTTGCTGATGCAGACTTGTAGTCTTTTTGTCTTTAAAATCTTTGGAAGATTTACTGCTTTTTGCCAAGCTAATGGTACAATTATTTCAAGTAAAAGTGTTTCTATGGATATGAAACTTGCAATTTCATTAGCCAGCTCATGCTTTTGGGGGAAATGAAATACTTTGATCTTCATTCATATGTCTGAAGTGTATATTGCACCACCCTTTACAAGCCAAGCTTCCCTCATCTTACTCCTGCAGACATTTCTACTAAATTTAATGAGGAAGAAGAGAAGTAGTTCAGTAGAAATGACACTGCATGAAATACTCTGTTGGCTTTGTCTGAAACATTCAGAGTCAAAAGCTTGTAGCTTTGTTTCTATCTCTTTCAAAGCTGAGACAATGGTTGGCCTAAGTCAGGCCACTGCTTATAAAATAATGATACCGCAGTGACATCTAGACCTTAAATGCTGTTTATTGACATGCAGGAAGTAATTATACAGCAAATACCTTGTCTTGACACTGCTTGCAGGAATTGGAAACTTTTGCTTGTCTCAGCTTCTTTCCATTTGAGCTCTATTCTTCATAGAATAGAAAAGCCCAAAGCCAATCTCTGTGGACTGGACACTAGTAGAGCATTATTCCCTATATGGTACATTAGAAAGGACAGTATTATTTACAAAATGGTAAATATTGTTGGAGGGGTCATCAACAGTCATGTTTTCTCAGGGTTGTGCAGCTCTCCAAATGCAAAGTATGGAGCTTTACAGTGGAAAATAAAATAGTTTTTCCACACATTATATTGCAACACTAACAGAGCCAAAGGTTTAAGGTGAAGAGAAATAATTAATATTTGATGAAGAGGAACATGGTACAGGGAGAACAAAGACAGGGGAGTAGGTCAAAAGGGAAGAAGTCCCTTGCCAAAATGGAGAATGGAATAATGCAAAAGAAACTGTCCTAATTAGGAAAAACCCAAAACATTTTTCATGCTGCTCATTGGAAGATTGAAGATTGTCATAGGATAAACTGACAGATGAGAAGACCATGGTAATTAAGCACTGATGGAAGTTTGGAACTAATGTCTCACTCTATGATTAGTTTTGAAATGAAAGTTGTCTTCTGCTTTATTCTAGAATTAGTTGAAGTGATCCATTTCAGTATTAGAACTGAACAAGTTAACTCTAGCAAATATTAATTTATTCTTTTAAATTAGTTTAATCTATGGATTGAATTTACAAAGCTCTACAAATTTTTTTCCTCTAAAATTATTTAGAGACTGGTTTATGTAAAGTAATTACCTTGACTAAAAAAGTAAATGTTGAATTAAAGCTCATCATTTACACACCTTGGACAGATTGACTTTATGTTAACAGAATGATACAAGCCTACCATAATCCTGTTGTGCGGCCCTCTCTCTCAGCTGACTAGAGAGAGAGTCAGATATACATGATTGCATTTAAGCCAATGAATTCTGCTGTAAGTCATTCCCTCCATGAATGGAAACTGAAGAATGGAAAGCCTTTATCTTTAGGAAATCTAGCAAGCTGGGTGGACTAAAACTTGGTAGAATAAACATTAAGGAAATGCTGTACCTAACCTTTGCTCAATGCTGGCTAAATTATCCTTCATGATCATCCTTTAATACATCTCTGATTCAGATGGTGAAAAATGTCTTATCATTACTTCTCAGAATCCCAGAGCTATGTTGCTGAAAACCCTTGCGCTAATGGAATGGCATAAAATATCTGCTTTTTTTTTTTTAATATTACACCATTAGAAAGTGGACTGGTACTTCATCCCTAATACACTGCTGTAGCTCAGTAAGTTCTCTGGATTTCAAAGGAAACTGAAAATAGAGTTTTGGCCTACTGTGTCTGAGCTGAAAGTCACCAGCTGTCTTCAAATTTTGACGTTAGCAACATATGTCATTTTTATTTGTCACCGCTACCCTTCTGGAATATGTAAGAACCAAATATATGTACACATTTTGGCCAAAGAGGTAAAAACATCCATGGAAAAATAGCTTACTGAACAGATCTGACTTGTGTTAAATCTATTTTTCCTCTTATGCAGGTCTATCATCTACATAATGATATATGCCACAGAAACCCAAAAGGGGTGGACAGTCTCAATATAAAGCCATACACACTCCTTTTGACAGCCTTCAGCATAGAGAACATCAGGTAGGAGCAGCGTTGTGACAATGTCCATTTGTTAAAATAGCCCCTCAAATTATCACAGCTGGATGCAGAACAGCAGTCTCCAAGGAGCTCTCATTTACACCTGTGACTGAAATGCCTAGCAGTAGCCGTGTGATAAAAAACTGCTTTTGCCGTAACCACCATCTGTGTCTTTGCCAAATATAGTTCCAGTGATTCAAATGGCCCCTAAAACTTACCATACCTCTTTTATACAAAGCATGAAAGTCTTTAGTCACAGCCTGTAGAAATTACTTAATGATAATTCATTAGACTGCAATGACCATTATTTAAACAAGCTGTGATTATTCCAAATTTGTTTCAAGGTGACTTTGCTCTATATCAAAAAGAAGGAAAACAAAGAAATGGAATAAAAGCCTAAAAGCTGCTCCCTATCAACTCACCACAGGCTGCTGTACCCAGCCAGCCCATTCTTTTATCGGTGACGGCTTGAATTAAAAACATGTTCATCTGTTTGTTGAGAACGTTTTGTCAACTTAGATTAAGATTCTGTTTTGTCATCCTTACCCAGACCAGTGAGTAGAGGCATGTGTGCAGCCAAAGAGGTGAAACAGGAATGGAATCTATAAGACTTTATTATGAGTCAAGTATCAAATTTAGCCCAACCATCTTTTCGTTGTGTAAATGGAAGGTGAATGCCCACTACAAATAGATTTTTGACTTTGTAATAATATCTTGGCACTTAATTTACTGCATGCTAACGTAGTTAGAAAGAGGAAGTATTTGTGATCAGCTTAACATCATTTAGTCTTTCTACCAAGCCACACGTTCAGAGGAAAATTGCACCAACTTATGCATAGACCTGAAGAGTATTAGAACACTTTTCCCAGGCATTCAAGTATGGATGTCACTTCGTAAGTCACTTGCAGAAGTTATTTGAAGTTTTTGAAACGGTTCAAAGCTTTTTCAGATAAGTGTTACTGAAAAATTATTACATATCAGACTCTTCAGATCAGGAAATACAAGGTAACAAACTCAGGGAATATTCCTCCCATTTCCTTCATCCTCTTTTTTGTTTTAGTTTGTTTTTTGATACCTTAGCTCCATTAAGAGGAGCTCTTGCAGTATATGGACTAGATGGGATCCTGGTTTATCTAGAAACATTCAAACTAATTATTGTCCATTAGAAAGGGACATACCCAGCTTTAAAAAATCAGAGTGGATGAATTTCAAGAAGTTTTATTTTTCAACCATATATCTTACATTAAAATTACCTACAAATAATAGCTAGACCAGTGGAAAGCAAGAAAAGCACTTTAACAGTACTGCCTGCATTTGCATGTTACTGGGCACACGCACACCTTTACACGTTCCTACAACATACCAACCCTACTGAAAGCATCCCACATATGTTTGAAGCATAGACAAATGCCAGATTATAAAATACGGGCATACTCAATCATGAGCCATACCTTTCTGTGCCCACAGTAAAAAGGTCATCTTCATCAAAAAACACCCTGTCATTGCAGCAGATACTGCAGTATGGCATGGTCTGGTTTCTCACGTTTGCCGACTCTAGCACATGCCTTGATGGCATTGAAACTGCAAAGTTCAATAGACAACAATATGAAAGTGCTTCTGGGAGATGCATCCTGAAAGAAACTGTACTCATCCCACCCTTACCAGACAAGAGAGAGATGTGTGTGCAAAGCCCAATTCCTGCACTTACTTGAATCACAACACGTGATCACTGCACATGGGACATAGTAATGAGACAATGTTCAGCCCAGGCAGCTCTAGATAACAGATTATTTCAGTACTACCAACTTCAGTAGATTTTACTACTATGCAATGGCTACTGCTACTAAGCATATCCTCTCCACCGCTTATCTGGCCAAAATATTCATAACTAGTTTGTGAAAAACAAGCAAATTTCTCAAAATATTAAGCTTCACAGCATCTACTTCAAGTCTCTTTAGATGCATAACTGCATATAAATCAGGGGACTAAAGCCGGAAGTCCAAGTTCCTTCATACAGTCAGCTGAGAAACATGTAAACTTCTTTAGTTCTGCATATACCTTAGTTCTGTATAATGGCCTACAGCAGAAAGTGTGAACCTCTCCCCAAGTCCAAATTACAAAATTTCTAGATGCAGCAGAAGTTAAAGATATATTTGATCTAATGCTTTTTAAATAATTCATAAATATTTGCAGTTTCAGCTGGGGTCATATTCGATGATATGTTTATCTGCATGACGACTCTATTTAAACTGCAGCTGACAGTTGTGAGCCATTACCCTTCTCAGTAAAACAGCATTTACTGCACTGTTTGGGGAAGAGCAGGATACAGCATTCCATAATGCTGCCCAGTCTGATTGAGATGACATTTCAGCTGGTACTCAGATTTTCAAAGTTTTTCACTTGAAGAAACTTACATTTTAAGTGTGTCATAATCAGGATTAACGGTAACAAAGAATACTGTAGTAAAAAACCTTTTTCAGTGCTGGAAGCTGTTATATATTTATATCTGCTTGATTTTTTTTTCCTTCCTTTAAGCTAATATTGTATCCAAGTCTGTAAAAAACTGTCAAGGCAGTGGTTAGTTTGTAATTGCTGTCTCAGGATCAGGGTTCCCATTCCACAGCATATGGACTGCAATATAGAGCTAAGCTAGAATAGCAAAATATTGAATCAATGGGGAAAATCACAGGGGAAGCTTGATTTAGCAGTTCAATAACCTTAATACATACGCTTTCTGAAAGTGATAGCCAATTCATTCGCCCAACCTATTTTTTTCTGTAATTATAGAGAAAAATCTCTAATATTCCCCTTGTTTTTCCCTATTTGCCAAAAATTTGTTTTGATTAAAAAAAAGAACTGATAACTTGTGAATGGGCAAGTATCTAATAGTTACACTGCCAGGACATTTTCTTCTCAGAAAGAGTTTTTCCACTGTGCACTTTGGGACATATTAATCCTCCTCACAGCCCCATGTAGCAAGGTCTACCACTTGTTATACTTGCCGACAGCCTTTCCACATCGCTTCAAATGATGCCTCACCCAGTCTGAATCCCAGTTCCTGGGAGCAATTCAAAATATCTACAAGCTAAGAGGGAGAAAGAAAAATTAGATTTAGTATCTCTCACCATTTAACCCCGGCCTTCAGCTCCTGCCATCTGCCGTATTTTATTAAATCTTCTCAGATTTCACCAATTTCAATGATTTAATCCAAAAAGGAATGTGACGAAGGAGAGAATTTGCGTCAACTGCTTCACTCATTCTCCGATTACATTTTTTTCTGATAGATGTATGGATATCTAGTAAATTGGTTTTTTTATATAGGTTCCCCCCCCCCCTTTAAACACATTTTAAACATATTACTTCATCTTTTACAGACCAAAGAAGCGACACTCACAGCAAGCAAACTCTAAGAACAAAGTCTGCAATACCAAAGGTCTAATTTCAAATGCAGGAACATGCATATTTTATCTGAAATATCTGCACAGAATCCTGCAGGATACAGATGATAAAAAATCCCAACAATGAGAAAATCCTTTTTAAAGTACTTCATTAATTAGACTAGCAAGAACAAACAACAACTGGGTTAAATTTTAGCCCTCCTACTGAATTTATCTGTATTTGTGGATTCAGAGAAAATTGTTAATGAAATTTTAACATACATCTTTATGGTCCAGTACATATATATAAATAATATAAATTAACTTTCAGATACCCCGTTCATTTTTAAAACTCCAAATACATTGGTTAGACATTATAAATTATTCATGTAATCCAGCTTAATGTGAACATCATTTCTTGCATGACAAGTTAAGAGGAATGTGAATTGCCTAGATGCTATTTCTTTTTGAGTCGGTACTATTCCTTTGAAAATCCAAGGGAATTTTATGCTTGACAATATTTTTCAGAACCACCATTTTCATTAATTAAATAAACGCTTCACAAAGACAAGTCTAATGAGAGATCATATCTTGTGAGACAAGTTAAAAGAATAGCCCAGTCATTTCTGTAATCAGGACTCTTCTCTAATTAGATTTATATAGTGCATGCACTGCTATTGTCAAATATCAAGTACTATGGAAGTAAAAGGTCCAGTCATACCAGCAATAGGATAATTATAATGTTTAGACTTATGAAAAACAATGGCTCCCTCCAGAACAAGGGAGACAGCAATACGCTACTACTTACTGACAGTTGAAAGCTTTTGACAGAGGATGATAAAGGATAGGTTCCTAATAACCTCCACTGAGGCTTAGAATAAAATAGCATAGTCACTTCCTAGAAATGTTTGGACTATTCAGTGACTATCATAGTGAGGAAAGGTGAAGAGAGTTATAGATGATCTTTCAGACTCAATTCAGAATATGCTAACATAATGATGCTCCATATTTCATGGGTTCCTAGTCTAAAATGCCCTGAGGACACAAGCTAACAATGGGATAATGTTAGCCAACATGTTCATCGCTATTTATAGCATTTTAGAAAGCCAACTAATGTTCTTTTTAAACATTTTATGAAGTTAATTATATTTAATCATGAAACTTCTCTCTACTAACTTTTGAGCCTAATGGCTGATTTGGTCAAATTTAAAAACAACATTTGATAGAAAAATCTCAAAAATGGGAAAGAATTTAGAAAAATCTCAAAAATGGGAAAGAATTTAGAAAAATGTGCAAATATTATGAAAGCGTGCGTTTAGACAGATGAGACCCTAAAAGCAGCCTGCCTGGATAAATAACTGTGTAAATAAGCACCCTACACTCTCACACCCTACAAAATATCAGAAAAGCCGCAGTAGGAAAGGCTCCAACAGTGTTTTGCACTCAAATGATCAGATTTACATCTGAGCAAATATCTTCTAATAATCACATAACTCTGCACTTATTGAAGGCAAAGAGTCTGAAGAAGAAAGGGATAGGTTTGGAAAGATCCTCCAAAAGACGACAATAATCATACAAGAAAGCATTGGCTTGTTTGAACAAACAGATTAAAGGTCGACATCATGGGGCAGGATGTGGGGACTGATCTCTTGATTCTGACTCACAGATTATGGAAAAGGCAGCTTTAAGCAAAAAGTGCTTTGAAAGTAGAGACAAGTAGCTTTATTTGGTGAAACAGGGAAGAAGAAAGTAGGTTTAGAAAGGCACAAGGTGATGAAAGCAACTGGCAAGGTAAATGGGTTTTTACAAAGGTGTTCCGGATATCAAGTAAACAAAACTAAATGTTTTAATCCAAATAAAAGGTAGATAACAAGCACCAAATGTTAGAGGAAGAAAGAGAAGAGCCTGAGCTGATTGCATAAATAAGAAAAGCTGCATCCGGCATATGTTTGTCCATGATAATCATAGCTATAGCATAGATATGAAGGCAGAGATAAAGGTCTGAACAAAAAAATAAGATGCACAGGAAACAAATGAAAAAGCTGTAGTCCTTGGGAATGAACACAGAAATAGGGAAGGCAGGTGGGTGTTTTTGTGTAAGGAGGAGGTGGACTCATTTTGTGAGGACAGCTCAGAAAAACATGTCAAGAATTTACATTAAGCAGGAGGAGTTATGCGTGGCTGCTACTCTAGCAGTGGGTTGAAAAGCTTATGTGTTTGCAGATAGAACATCCAGAAACATGGTATGAAGCTAGAAAGATAAAACAGCAGGAGTCTGAGGGAAGATACACCAAAGAGACATGCTGAAGAAGTGAGAGGATAAAAAAGTCAAGATGATGACAACAACTAGCCCGATACATTTTTATTACAGTGAAATATAGAAGTAAAAGAAAACAAATATTTTGCTCTATCACCTGCTTATCCTTATGGTACGCTAGGGTGCTTACTCATGCCAGTTATAAAAAAGTTGCTTCCTATTAACCGGGTTAACTTTCTTCCTGCTGTTTTTAATCATCACTGAATGATATGCTTATTCCAAGCCAGATCATCTAACTTGTGTCAATATCTAATCAAAGGCTTTGACCTCAAGTTCTTTAGTGAGATCAATTATGCTGCTTTTACTATGAACAACCTCAAAATATATCATCAGTCCACATGTGTATGCTGGCGATATCAGGATTTATTCTAATGGATGTATATATGGGCCACTTAAGAGGCATAAAAGCGGAGCAGCCTTGTTCATGATAAATACATTGAACTATCAAGCTGTTTATTTCTAAACATTTCATTAACTCTAATCATTTATAAGGAATAACTGACTATTTTGAGTGTTTGTCTTAGACTTGAACTATAACAGAGGGAACATGTCCCAACTGTAGTGAATAAAACGGTAAGGGCTTGCAGCAGTAAGCCAGGATTCCAAGAAAAGCAAATCTGTTCTCCTAAATAGGTATCCAGAGAAGGTAACCACAGGTACTCTTATTTTGTTTTGTAATTTCACATTCCTGAAAACTTGCAGAGCTGTCCTCTTTCGTTTTAGCATTTTGTAGAAATGCTAAAAACTATTAATAAAACTATTAATATAAAACTATTAATGATGTCCATTATGCTGACCCTTGATGAAATTTCAAGGGCTCAGTGGCAGACTCTAGAAGGCCTGACTTCGGGGGAAAAAGATGATTAGTCAAATTAAATTAAGTATAAATAACTGAGTTTTGTGAGTTCGTTTGAACATCTGATCCCTTGAAAAAAATATTTTAACATCCTCAGAGTTCTTTTTTCTTATAAAAAATATATGCTGGTAAATCCAGTTGGCAATAACAGTCCAAGAAAGTGTGAGAAACGGCTGAATCGCATTACAGCGAGAAACCTGAAAAGACTTGGGTATGAGTATCTAAAGTAAGAGACTTGAAATCTTTCTGCTTTATTCACTGTAACCTTAAAGCTTGCTATTTGAATTAGTTTTCAAAGCGCTGAACTCATTCTTGAAAAATGAATGTAGACTTCCTGAGACATTGAGATGTTGTTGAAAAAACATGTTAACTCTTCTAGTGGATAGGTCTAATCCGTTACAAAACTGGAGGAGGTGAATGGTATCAGATCTGATGCAACTGATGAGCTGCTTCTTCAACAGCCACTCACTATGATTCCTAGACAAGACAGTGATAGATCAGTATGAATTCCCTAGCTATGGATATAACATAGCTTTGGATTTTCCTTGGTCTCAGTGTAGCCCTGGCAGAAACATGAAAGGCTTTAGAACAGTGTAATTCCATGACTGCTCCATAATATGCTGGCTAGCTTATACATACACTAGTATTATTACATCATAACAGAAATCTTCTTATAAAAAAACTATTACTACAGAGCCTAGTAATGACTGTATGCATTTAGAGAGAAAGTACAGCTTTGGCAAACCACTGATAGTAAGTAATCAAAAAGCAAAACAGACATACACACATTCTGAAGGCAAATCTGATTAAAGCATATAAGGGTTCCAAGTCTTCAGTATATGCTGTTTCCAAGCCCACATATAATGTCATTTACAAACTTCAGAAAAAGAAATTGTCGTTCATCAAAGGTAAATTTTCTGCACTGTCTTTTCCAAGAATCTCTTCAATAAGATGATTAATCAGTGCTAAACAGCAAATTATTTCTCCCTTCCTAACCACTAAAGTTAGGATAGAAAAGATATTGTGCAGTTTCTCAGGAATTATGTAAAACCTGAAGTTTGAATCTAAATAATTATTAGAAATAAGCCACTTTAATTATGTGAATGCATAAAAAGACCTAATACTTAATCAAATATTCCTAAAGCTGTTTATAATTGGAATACTTCTGTTCCGATCCTTTTCAAATGTCACTCCAATAGATATGGTAATTAAATTAATCGAGTCTCTTCCTTGAAATCTACATTGCAAAGAGCACTTGGCAAACCATTTGGATACAGAACTTCCTTCATATTGAATCTATTTAATCATTGTGGTGTTGCTGGGTAATGCTGTGGCTATATACCTTTATAACATTTATCTTAAATGATTTTTCTCTTTAACATACCTCAGAAACCCCAGGTAAAATGGATATTATGTCCACTTCACAGATGATAGAACTAAAGCAGGAATAGTCCACTGGTTTCTTAACACTAACCAATGAGTCAGACCTCGAAACTGAACACAGAAATGCCAGTTCCACACCTTGACTGCCAGTCACTTTTCCTTCCAGGAAACACAATACTGTAAGGCAACTCAACATTTCTTGTCATGCTGTTTCATGCATTTAAATACACTCGCACACATTTCCTTCAGCATACTATTTAAGAGCTTGCTGCTATGGAAAGGTTAAGCAATTTAACATATTTGGGGGAGTTACCTACTCTCAGTGGAGTTATACTTGAAAGCAAGTGCAGAAACGGGAAAGGGAGCAGAAAAGGTGTTGTTTTAAAAGGAAGTTTCATCCATGGTGACCTCCAGAGTGACAGCAAAACTATTGGATGACTTGAACATTCATACATTTAGATAGCTTCAGGGTTATCAGTATAACAGTAACAGCACTTGTGCTAGACAGTTTGCATAAAGACATTACAGCACAAACAGTTCCTAAAATAAACAGTAGACTTTTAAAAATTAAATTACATGTTTTTTCAAATTAGCATTAAATAGATTTACAATATACTAAATAGTACAAAAAAACCTGTAAAAACAATTATAAATAGTGATACTTATGGTCAGATAATAGCATATTTCAAAAGAATGATGGCAAAACATCACCACCTATGGAATCAGAAGGAAAGTCTTCCCTAATTTTTGTTAAACAGTGCTACTAAATTCTCCAAGTAATATTACACATCTAATTTGCACTGGTTTGCATCCTATTTTTCCATTTCAACTTTATTTTTAAGAAATACTTTTGACCATTCTACTTTCAAACAACCAGTTTTAGAACTCTCCAAGTTTTGTAAGTGCCCTTTGATTTACTATATCAACGCTAATATTTGGTCATTTTACTTTCTATGAGGTTCATTATGTTCTATGAGGATCATAAGATAACAGAGAAAATTAGGAGTGGTTATCCAACTAGATATTACTTACGAAGTATGGACTTAGTATAAAAAAAAAAACAATTGTCAACTGAAGTATTGAGAATTATCTCCAATATTCCATGATCTAAGCTTAAGACAAGAAGATACAACAGATTTGTTTACCTGCATTATTTGAACTCTTTCATTTACTGATTTAGTGCATTTCTGACCTATGCAGGTCAATCTTTCTACCGCTTGGTTGCATGCAAGGATCATGGCTAGACATCTGGCAGAAGCAGGCGAAACAGTGTGTTGCGTAGGCATTGTGTCTTTATTTGGTCTTATTTAATTTTATGACGGAGTGCAAACTACTGTTGTCAGTGAGATAACAGCAATAAAGCATGAGACTTTCTAGGAGGCACAGACAATGCTCTCACTTACCCTTGAACCACAGAAGTAGCTTTGTTTTGGCCCTCCTCTCCCAGGAGCAGAACGCACTAAGCGTTCAGATATGTTCTGACTGCCTCCAGATGAAGTTTGAGGAGTGTAACAAGTCATGGTAGATTGGAGACACTAGCGAAATCAGAGGCAGATTAGAGACACTTGGAAGAAAGAGCATTTCAGGAATTTTTCATAGATTTATAGCAGAGAAAACAAAACTGTTTTAGCTTTTGTACTTAGTTAGGCTTCACCATGCAAATACCTACTCCAAAACAAGATAATAAACAAGTATCAACATAAAATTATGTCTAAAAATAGGTAAAAAATAAATTATTTCATTTTTAAATGTGAGAATGCACTTACAACTCATTAATTCAATCAGCCTTTTCCTGTTATAGCTGCTCCAAGGAATTAGTTTTGTCGTAATTTAATACTGATCACATGATTTTACTTTTCAAAATAGTAGGTGTTAACTACTTTCTGCATACTATAAAATCATATTTTTCCCCAAAACCTTTTGCCACTAGGGATATAGAAAGCAAGCCCCCATTAGATCCGTTTTGAAGAGTTAGAGTCAAACCTGCCATATAACATAAAACAGATTGGTTTCAACTGTCTCTATAAAATTTTCAGCTACTACCTGGCCTATCCTGGCTATATATGTCTCCTGAATATACGTTCAGTCACCCTTTTTAACATTCAAATCTATTAATACAGTGTGATCACTTCTGTTTAACAGGTTCACTGCTGCTTGAGTAAGTGGACCGTGGTAGCTCTAGTTCCATAGAAAAGTCTTACTTATTCACATCATGCTAGTTTCTGAAAGTAACAGTTTAAAAGCTACCAACACCATACTTTCAAGTAAATATAAAAGAAATAGTAGTCCTGCTGTCAGCTTTTCAGAGGTATACTATTAGCAAGCCTTCTTTCATTAAGGAGTCACAGCAAATAAGTCTGTTGTCTTTAGAAACAAAATTAAAGAGAGTTTTTTGAGAAACTAGTGAAGACTAATATATCAATTTTCAAAGAAGTTCATCCAGATCAGCAGAATTATTAGCAGCACTAAGTAAAAGATATATGTTACCTGAAAGATAATAAAAAAGAAGTAAAATTTATCAATAAAAAGCTTTTTATCTATCCTAACTCCAAAACAGCCCTACATACCAGTCACTGCACTCTCCTTCCTCTCTTCTAAGCAGCTAAACCCAAGAATTGACTAACTAAACAGACTGCTCTGCTGCCAGACTTCAAATAGACTCTGAAGATTTACCAAAGTGCCTACACCTGAAGACACACTCACCTCCCTCTCCCTCTCCCTCTCCCTCTGCCTCCCCCTCCCCCTCCCCCTCCCCCTCCCCCTCAAGATTCACTCAACCTATTGCAGACACGACCTCCTGATAAGAGACTACTACTACTTAGAGGACAGCCTCTCCTTTACCCACCCAATATTTCTATAAACCAGAACTCTTCAAAAATTAGTTTCTTTGCAAAGGACCAGAGGGTGGGGTTCATGGCTTCATCAGTCTGAAGACAGATATATATTTAGTGGAATTTCCAAAGCACTTCTCCCTACTTCACGCATCATCAATTAAATCATCAGAAAAATCAGTGACTGATGTGCAGCCAACTGCAAACCAGTGGTACCAATGAAAGGTGGTTCTTTCCAAGATTGAAGAAGCAAAAAGAGTTCCTCTTTATTTTATATTTATTTTATATATTTATATTCAATAAGAAGGAGCAAATACTCCGTGAGCTGAGCAAATTCAATATATGTGACGTTGACAGAAAAGCAGTAGCAGAAGTATAAGTGGAGTCAACCTTTCTTCTTTTCCTTCTTGTAAATTTTTTCTCTATTCCCTGTATCCTTAATATGAGCATCCGTGTCCCCTGTAACAAAAGTTTGTCTCATGAACTATCTTTCTTTTTCTTTAATCAAATCTATTTGCTAGAGAGTAGAAAAAAATGTCAATAGGTCAACTTCAAGATAGTGTTAAGTGTAGAAAAAAGAGCTCTACCGATTTTACCATACTTGTCCTTGCTTATAGTGCTTCAGCATCTAGCTCACTATAATTTTTCTAGGTAAAACAGACATGGAGAACCACCATACTATCCAGTAGCAAAACGAAAATAAGCTTGAGAGATGCCATCTATTTTCTGAGAATGAGTAAGATGAGATGGTTGCTAATAGCTTTGTCAGCATCAGCAGCTTCATGGCAGAGGACTGAAAACTTCCAGAGCTTATCTAAGATAAAGTTAAACTTCTTCCGCTCTTGAGAGAACAATAGGTTCAATCTGTAGGCAGAGCTCATTCTCATACTAAGCAAATACCACCACTGATGTTTCTTTACTGTTTACACATTAGCACTAAACGAAGATATAATAACTGTACTTACTATTAAAGCCTAGGTACTTCTAAAGTAAATTAAGAAATCGCTTCCTGGGAAATGGGGTGAAGGCCAGTCCTGGTATGACTAAGAGTAAATAATCGAACTCTCCTCTTTTGGCATAAGATCTTTAATAAACTGTACATCAGCAGCTGATGGGCAAATTGAGAGCAGAAGGCTTGGAAATGTATTCTGAGCACAGAAGGGTCAATGTCATGTCTCCTCATTCTTGGTATTCTTATTGCAAGTCTTTCAGTGGACGCAGATCCAGAAGAGAGTCCAGTCAAAGGAGGAAATTGCCTCTGACAGATTTGTGTCCAGAATAAGGTTTCTCCGTTCCGTGTGACTACCATAGAGATCATAACTACACAAGGGATTCGTCCCATGCTTTTCACAACTGGAACTGATCATGGACTGAAACTGAAGACTTTAAGGAATAAATCTTCAAGATAAAATATTCTCCTTCTGTAATAAATACTAAATCATTTATCTCTCCTTGGAGTTCTGTATTATTAAATGTTATTTGTTAAATTAAACCTCTAACCATAAAAACACATTTCTTGAAGGTTTCTTATCCCTATTGAACTTTTTTTTAACCTTTGGATGGTTTCTATGTAAAATGGTAGACTGAAGTATTTTGGCCTTCTGATTATTTTTTGTGAATACTTTCCTCTAAAGTAGCCTAGACAATATTTATCCAACTTACGCAGGTAGCCTTATAAATATGTGCTATTATAGTTACTAATATTTGTAACTTTTGGTATGTATTTTATAAGAACTATCTGGACATAAAAATTCCAGAATACAAGCAGTCAGTTTGTGGACAAACACAGTTCGTCAGGAAATGACCTTTAGGATACAGCGATAAACTCCCCCAAAGCAAGCTAAACCTCAAGTTCAAAGTTAAAGCAAAACGATTTAAAATTCAAGGAATTGACTCATTGCATGCATGCGGGTTTTATTCTACCAAGAGCAAGTTTTGCCAAAGGAACGAATGAATCAGGCAGAGGCAGAAATCAAAATAATCTTTTGGATGTCTATCCTTTAGTAGTGTGGAATGTTCCCTTGTCAAGGTCACCTAAGTGTTGTATATCACTGCTGAAGGGGAACATTAATTAAAACCACCGATGATGAACACTGCATCTTTAGATGTTAATAAATGAAACTAAATGCTTGCTAGATTTTCCAGAAGTCAATCACAGCTTTAAATTAAATAACACACTAAATACCCCAAACCAGCACACAGTACTTTAGTGAAACTAGTACCAGAATACAAATTCAACAGAACAGTAAATTAATACATCATTCCGAGCAGAAATTTTTTGCTTATTTTTCTCTCTTCCTTTTTATAAGGCTTTAATTCTATTTAATTTTTTTCCTTTTACATAATAGATCCATCAGCACTATCAATGTTCCCATTAATCATACATCCAATGAATTTTACCTCCCTGTTATCCTTGGGTACAGTGCTGTCATGTGGGTTATGATATTGCTATGGAACATCATACAGTTTCCATTTATGCCTCCTGCTCTCAGAATAATTAATTTTTGAGCCAGTAAATTTTTTTCCTCTCCTCTTTATTTGAGCCAAGATTACGGGGGTTTTTTTAGGTTACTTGTATCTTTTTGCTAAGATATGAGGTACATATTCAACCGAGTTCATCTAATTCAACTATTCCACTTTTCATTCTGTACTCCATTGTGGTAAGTGCAGGATTTAATTTTCTAGAGCATAAATAGGTTTCCTGCACTCACTGCCGTACGTGCAAGCCCAAAGACAGTACCAAAAAGTGACAACCACAATGAACTAAACGATACACTCTAACATGAATAAAATTAGAAGACCTGAACACCACTAAGACTTAAAGGTTGCGCCTTTCCCCGGCAGTAACGTGTAGTGGCTTCCTTTCATGCTAAGATTGTTTCCCTCAAGCTTTTCTATTTGAACATCAGAGCAAATGGCCAGCAGTCAGGTCATTAGTGTAAGCCTTTCGGGGCCTGATTTCAATTGCATTCTCTGCTGTAGACGTCGTGGGCAAGACACTTGGCCCAAATATCTAATATTATTCTGTTGCCTAGCTCCTACTGATCTCAGTGGACCAATAGAGCAGCAAATGACAGTATCTTTGCGGATATGAAGCTAAGCTTAAGAAAGTCTTTGTCTTCCTGTGACCAGGAGTACATCCCATCCACGCGCACAATTTATTAGCATATCAGAGCACCAGTGAATGCTACAGATATTTACTTTTTCAATTCCCACAGTGCTCTCTATAAGTTATTTTTCCATGTTATCATAGCACCTGGGACCTAAAGTGAAATCTAAATCACAAGTATAAATCACTGAAAAAATATAACAAAAGACAGATCCTGCTCTAAAAGAGAGATATCTTGGCCTGAGATGCTTTCATTAAGTGTTTAGATAGCTTTAAGTACCTCATATTCTTAAATATCCTATGTAGCTTTAAATATATTGCTTGGTTGGTTGAGATTATTACACTGTGAAATAAAAATAAGGTCTATTTATAATCTCCCTTCTTCCCAAACCCTAAATACCGTCTCCAACTGCACATTTAAGCTCAGCTCTTTCATTAACATGCCTTATCTCTTGGCTATTCAGCCTCCCTTCTTATAGTTATTTTTGTTTGTTTTATCCTGACTGTATTCATTTCAATCTTCTATTCTTTCTCTTGTCTTCTTTTTAATGAGAAAGACAAGTGTTATTTACCTAGCAATATGAAAGAATAAACAATTAGGAGAAATTACCTGTAGTTTAAAGAGTAGAATAATTAATTACGTATCTATACATTTGCCTTCCTTGTACATCACCTCCAAGGTTCGTAATCCGATCTTTTATCAAGACTGAAGATGATCTGAGTTCACTACAGCTGGGCAAGCACCCAGGCAACAAGGGCACTGCTGGGAGAGAAAAGAAAAGCTATATAGCATACAATGCAATTACACTCTTCATGGACTGGACTTGTTTCAGAGCATTGAGATCACTTCTATCTCTGTCTCAAATCCCCTAGTTAAAGAAAATCTCAGCTAGAAAGCCTCACTGATATTCATTAGTCTAGAGTGGGATTTTTGAGAAAGTACTCAGGAGTGAACACCGAAGCAATGGAGTTTTGCCGATTACTTCCATGGGGTTCTTTAAAGTTCATCCCCAGTCCAAGACTTTAATTTCCAGATACTTAAACTTTCTAAAGTGCCACCTTTTAGTACACCTTTGTGTCAGGTCTCTGGCATCTGTGGCAAGTAATACCGCTAGTCTCAAACTTTTTAGAAATCAAAAAACCCTTTTACAACAACAAAAGCTGAAAGACTGGAACCAAAAAAGGAGGAAGCTGGAGGGGAGCAAAAAGAAAGGTCACCTGTCAGCCTCTTTACTCCCCCCATCCTTCATACACTTTGCTGGACCCCTCTCTGGGGTACTATAACTGTTCTTGCACATAAACATGTTTTCTTTTTTGAACTGAGAACTTCTTTTGATCCTGTCAAAGTTAGCTGAATGATATGCTATTGGATTTCGCACCTGTCAGGCCCAGCTCAGCTCTTACCCCTGCTCTCAGCTCGAGCTCTCCCAGTGACTTAGAAGTGAAAAGTCGTGCATCCAGCATACGCTGTCTCACCAGCAACCAGGAGTTCAAACCAGCCCGATGAATTCCTGCCAAACAGCGTGACGAAACAACAAGGACATGGCAAAATCTCTTCATTTACTCACTCAGTGCACAGCAAAAAAGACAGAAAGACAGAAAGACCTCAAATTGTTCATAAATAGGAATTTGATACAAACAAATGAATGCGATTTTCACTAAATTTTCTAAGCCCTCAGATAAGTCACTGACCATCTGGCACTCGGGAAAATAATAGCTCATGAAAATACTTTGGTGAAGCTGGGTATTGAAAAATTACAGTCTTTCTCTTTTTCACTTTTAACTGACTCGTAAAGCTGAGCAGCTTATAAATTCCGTCACAACAAATGTGATAATGACTCCTATCCTCTTCACCTTCTTAAATTCATTTTTTAATAGCACTTTTCAGCAATCCACAGTGACATGTTGTAGGTGGGCTAGTAGCTTAGAATAACTTCTACTAACTTCTACATACCTTCTGATTTCATGAAACATTTGAAATAGAAGCCTGTAGGAGGGAAAACCTTTTGCAGATACATTATTTGCAGGTCATGCTGTATATGCCCCTGTATAATTGCAAGATCACAATGATAACAGTGCTAAAATTAAGGATAACATTTGGAAAAAAACCCTGTATAAGAGATTTTAGTAGTTTCAGCTTTCCAGAATGCCATGTGCTTTGCAGTTGGTACCAAGAATACAGCAGATAATTTTAAACATAACCTAAAATTGAATTTGAACTACAAAAAGAACAATCAAATAAAATACTGCCATATACATTTGAACTATGCCATATACTATGTTCCCAGCCAACAGAAAAGAATATTTAAAATATATATATTTCTGCATCATTTTAAAGAACTCGTGAAGTTAGATATCAAGTAGTCAGTTCTGAAGGCATAGGCTTAATAAGGCACTTACTGTCAGCAGAAGTTTTCTTTGGTGGGTACCACAGCATTCATCACTTTTGAAATCGTGTCTATCACTCTAGGAGTTTTTTAAAAGCTTGTTTTGAAGTACGTTACTGAATGTGTTACTTGATACAGTCTGAAAAAATATAGTGTCTAGAGAAAAAAGTAACAAAGGATGAGTAAGTAACAGGAAAATAAACATATTGTAATGGAACTACATAAACAAGAGTAAAGAGATGCAGGCTAATAGATAATTCAGGGTTATGTGATGTAAAAGAAAAATCTCACTGTTAAGTGAAACACATCATTTGTTTTCTTAAATTCAGCAAATTTTATACATTTATAGTATTATATGCATAGCACTTTTCCGTTAATTGCGAATCAAGCTGGTTGGCTTGCTCTCTTGGGTGCAAGCCTTTGAGCTTGTAAAGCTGGAATTCCTCCCTAGTGTACTGCTAGACTAGGCGACCTCCGCTCCTGGACTGCTAGTCCACTGCTTGACTATTTGAGACTTTGACTACTGCTCCCTGAATATTGAAGCATTTCATACATCTTCTATAAAGGGCGCACAATCTCATACGCTAACTCTTTGGCTACCACTTGCAGACGCTGGAAGTTGGTATGATCACAGTCACAATTAACTTCATTCTTGTTCTCGAAATAATGTGACTGTTGCATGTGGAGAACAGACAATGAATGAGATCAAAGTCCAACTGCTGTTAATGCAAACAGGGGCAGAATGTTATTCCAAATGTTCCGCTGCGTTTTTCAATAAAAAGTACCTCAAGTTAGCCTGACAATATTATTTTTATATAAATACTGAATGTCAGAAACAGATCTGAGTTTATGAAGCTTGCAAATTTTATTGCTACAGGCATGAACATTTTAGGTTTTAGAGTTCTGAAAATGTATTACAAGGAGCTACCTAGCATTTTTGTAGGTGGGTTACCTTCATATGACAGCAATCAGTGCTCAAATTGACTTGAGAATTTGAAATATGTTCCTTGTTTAAAAACAGAAATTCTAGGCTTTCAAACAAAGAACAAAATAAGCATCTACAAAGCAGAAATACAGCACTCAAAATCATAAACTATATAATAATGAAGATGTGAATGCAGTTCCCTGCTCAGAAAATACGTGTCTAGTTTCCTTCCTCTATGATTAAGTCTTACCTATCAAACTAATAAATGGAATCTATCACAGTAGCTGCTAAAGACCTTCATTTGCAGAAAGTAAAATTCAGTATGATACTTGTGCATCAAAGGAAAACAAAATAAATTTGTACTTGAAAAAGCCTTCACACAGTGAGTTGCTCCCATTTCATCCACATACCTATAACGAACAGGCTATGTATTTAGTGTTTGATGAAAATGAGCCATATGATGATATATTAAAGCTGTTGAAACATCAAATAGTTCTCATGTTTTCTTAGTATCTTCCATTATATATTGAACAAGAAGGGTAACAAGACAGACCTTTTTCCTTACAGTGAAGGGCATTTAGATATAGCGGGAATATTACCTGAATGGAAGGCCTGAGTGAAAAGAATGTTTCCATTTGCTCACATGATGATTGTAGAAAAATTTTTTAACAATTTAAAAAAAAAATTTTTTTTTAAATCAGATATCACAACGATTGCTGACAGCTCCAATAGATACCAGTAGGATTAACTGAATCAGCATATTCTCCTTCCTTTTTTCCTGTTTTACTAGTGAAAATAACTATTCATAACTACTGTTAGGATGGCCTCCATTTGACAGCATGCTAATCTGGGAGCAGAATTATTCCTCACAATCAAATTAACAGGCAAAGGAATATATACTACAAGTGATCTAAACATTTTAGAAGTGGGTAAAGAAGGAAGTAAAAGTCTGGATTAGATCGGTTTTCCTACACCTGGCACAGATAACCTGAGTAAGAACTTCTATATATCTTGATTTGTATTCTTCATAGAAAACAGAAAATTACGTGCTTGTTGTGAAGAACAGCTCTTTTAATCATCAAGCTTACTTGTAAGTGTCACTTAATAATGCTACCAAACTGGCAGAGGAAATGATGATTTGATTATAAGTGCCAGATCCACATACAGTAACTCCTGTCACGATGTTGTAAGTTTATTAAGGGGATTCAGCTTGATTTTGAGCTAAAGAGAGAACCACTGTGATCCTATGCACAAGAGGAAAAGACAAATGATAGACTAAGATTTCTCTAGCACTTAGAACCATAATCTGATTTAAATTCTTGCTAGTTAATTTATCCGTGTTATAACAGTGCACACAGCTGAGACCAGAACCGGCAAACAGTAGTGCTTGCAGACATTAAGGACCAGTCACATCCTCTGAGACATCACGAAAATTAGTTCAATTCCGCTAGGCTCCTCTTCTTTTGAGAATGAATAAAAAAGTTTTTAAGTCCTTTGTTCATCTGACCTCAAATCTGATAAAAAAATACATCAGTCACAAATGATTACATTTTGCCAGTTTGAGATATTACACAAAATGGAGACTGTACACCTGAACAAAGGAATGAAAACCGTTTTTCTAAAACGGAACGTGAGCTGATAGGTGGAAGCCACATGAAAAAGGAAGAAATAAGTAAACGAAATAATGCCCGAAATAATACCTTTTTAACAACTAGATCTAATCTTAAAGTTTTAATTTCCTATTTAAATTTGCTCATAAAGAACTAGGTGACGAATACTAAGAAGGAATTCCCTCTCTTTTAAGGCTAAAAATATATTAGAAAGTTCAGTTTAAGTTTCTACCCTACTCTAGAAATGTTACTACTCTTCCAATTCTTTTCTATTGAAAATATATAACTTTTAGCAGTTTGTATGTATCCTGAAGTAAAATTTTAGACCAGTACAGTTTCTGATTACAAATAAACTAAGAATGCTTGCTTTAAATATGCTTGCTTTAATAAATTACTCTTCTACAAGGTTATTTATATTACTAACATTCTTTCACTGTGATTTGTCTAGGGTACTCCAAAATGTTCTTAAACTTCCCATTCTTTCCTTCCTGCATAAAACCAGTCATTTGCATCATAATTTTTAATGAAGCTCCTGCGTGAATGGTGAGTGATCACAAATGAAAAATAACCTTATGGCTAAGCTTCATTAGACTAGCCCAAAGTGAAACATTCCTGCATTTAGTCCATGTCTCCCTTGTTCCCATTACTAAACCCTATTTTCAGAATAGTGGGAAAGAACCTCCTTCTAATGATACTCAATTAATTTTAAAGGAACATAAAAAGATGAGAGTAAAAATACAGCTAAAAGGCAGGTAGGAAGCCAAAAGGCAGGTAGAGAAGTAAAATGTTGCCAGTGTTATGCTACCAATATCCAAGAATTTGCAAAGACTCCGTACGCTGCCATCACTTTTCTTGCCCATAGTAGACAGCCAAATGGTCAAATAATAAATACAGGGCCATGCATACTTACTGTCATCATGTTTACAAGCCCATAAACCTATTACAAATACATTTCCAGCTGCAAGGCAACAGGAAAAAAGCTAATTGATTTGGCACCAGAGAGATTCCTGACTGTAGCAGCTACTTGATGTATAAGCACAGAGCAAACGGTTTGAAAAGTTTCCAGAAACATAGGTACAGAAAATATTTTGTGCTAAAAACTTTCATGACATGCTTTTTATCTAGGTTTATTTCACCATGTTTCTTGTAATGTCTGTTTACTCTTTACTTCATTTTTTTTCTCTCCAAATTGTTTTGCAGTAAGATAAAATCTTCTCCCCTGGAAATAAGCCATTTATGTCACTGTAGCCTCCTAGGAGCCGAGCATCTGTACGTAAAACAATAGCTGAATATATATTTTTATATTAATTTTTGTATTAACTCCTTGTAGTGTTATAAAGCTGTATCAAGAATTATAAACATGGCACAAAAAGTAATACATGATTTTAGACACTGCAAAAACACATTTAAGCTCTATGCTATCATTACTGACAGATTTATTCATAGATTAATATGAAGTTTGAAGATATTTGACCACTTGTTTGGGGGAATATTTCTGGAATTGATACAGACATCAGCTAAGCTAATATAATTTCACAGAAAAACAACAGCACTTCAATTAATCTGCTCTGAGACATCGCTGATAAAGGAGAGATATTTCAATACTAAAGTGTATGGTATTGCCCAAGAAAGTGGGGGTTAGTGTAAACGGCAAACTTCATGAAAAGCTGGAGAGAGAAAAAAATGTTTGGTTGAGCCTCAGCAGTGAGTTTTGCACTGTTACAGGTTCATTTCCTGAGGCCTTTCTTCCTCTAAGGCTTTCGATGCAACATAAATCCCTCCAAGATGACTAATGTGCTTGACTTTATCAAGGCAGCTATTTTTTTGCAGATTCTTGCCTGCCTTCTAAACAACAAAATATTCATGGCAAGATCTAGGAAGAGTCTTAGAATTTATTGCAGGAATATAATCTAGTAGGGCTAGAAAAGCCTTTGAACGCATGTGAAAGTGCATTCACTTAACTGAACGTGTTGGTGAGTAGCCAACGAGGCCAGTGAAATGTCTGACAGAAAGGCTATGGAGACTGGGAAAGATGTTTGAGAACTGCTCTAAAACCCGAAAAATCCTAATGTCACACCGTTAAAGCTTACAAACACTACATGTTCTGGTGAAATGAGGATGTGACTGCAATCTGGTCTTCTGATCTGAGTATAGCACAGCTCTGTTTTATAATGTACTCTATAACAGTCCCTAATGTATCTATTCAATGAACCAAAGTACATAGTATATCTGGATAAATCTCTTTGTCTATGTTTTCTACAAATCATGCTTTCATCAATGTCAGCCTATGCTTTTGCAAAAATATTGCTGGCATAAATGGAAGCAAACCCACAGGAAACATATTTTTGAAAAACATTCCTGGTATAGAAAAAGTTGCTAATAGTAATGACAGTTTTTTCAGGCAGCCAAATCCATTAATGATGAAACTCATTCACAGCACTCTTTAAAATAAAGTTATCTTTAGAAATTTCATAATTTAATTATCCAACTCCTCTTTAAAAAAATTCCTTCTAAGAAATAAAATAGGAATACGACATGACATATAATATTAAAAACAAAACATAAAAAGACATAAATGAAACATTTATAGATTCATTCCAATTGCACAGATGAACCTGCCCACCATAGCTGCTCATGGAAGAACTTTGATTCCTATAACATTTTAACTAGCATATTGTAAATGACATATCCTTTGAATAGCAAAGACATCAAAAGGTAAAGGAAAATGACTATTTTTAATGTAATGGAGTATTACTTTGGTTAAAGCAGTGAAGGTAATGAAACCATCTGATTGTCTATACGAGATAGGCAGAGTCATAAAGAGTTTTATGGCTATATTCTGAGCAGCTGCTCAGGTCTTGTCTAATTGGAAAGATGCATTATAGCCAAACTACATGGCTTAGTGAAATACGTTTAGTATTTTAGACAGGAACGAAGCAATAGCATATCTTACACGAGTAAGTAAGAAAAGTTTCTTAGCTCATAAATTACTAATGATTATCTAACCTCAGTACTAAATTTCACCGTCTGAAGATGTAACTCCAACAATGTTTTGGGGGTTAGTACATTCACTATAGTGCTAGATATTTTGGTAGAAAAATTTTAGAAATCTTTTCTTTCGTTCTCATTTTCTTCATCCTCTGTTCTTATGTTTAATTTCAGTGTCCAGAGCCAAAAAAAGGATTCAAGGACCTGAAGTGAACCAACGCATTAGATGTAGGCACCCATATTTAAAAGTATGACTCTTGGCACTCACCATCCTAACAGGGCCCAGACGCTGTCAGCACGACAGACCCCCGTGCTCCTGATCGTACTCTTCTCCCCGTAGAATCTCAGTTTCCACCAGGCTTCTCCATATCACCCCGCATCATCAGAATTAACACACTTTACATGCTGCTCCCTTCCTCAGTCCTAGCTGGTCAGGCTGGTAAATGTTTTTGGAGCATATGCTCCAAAACACTAGTTCTTTTAAAAAACATTTTTAAAATATTCACTTCTGACACAGGTTCAACGCCTTCTTCAGCCTGAATAAATTCAGACCTACATGGCATACCTCCAATGAGCCTATACTAGCCAATTGCCTAAAAGCTAAGTGCTTCAAACAACTTCCGCATTTCGGATTGCAGCTTTCTTCCTAAAGCAGGTCTGTAGGCCCCGATCTGGCCAAACGTGCAAGAGGGGCACCTCAAGGCAGCATGTGTGATCATTGATGCATAATTTTTTGCCTGATGCAGTACCTACTGCCCTTAAATTAAGTATTTAAAAATTAAATTCACTGACGATAATCTCTAACAAACACATTTTTAACGGGTATCTTGGTGGTGTCTAGTAACAGCACTCTTTGCAGTACATATGAGATTATGGCAGAAAGTGAGTAAAAGCAGCAGCTCCCTACCACACCTGGGGATCTCACCCACAGCTTGAGCTTTACTTATGCAGCCTGTGGAGCGCCGTAGCGTGCTGGGGCCGGGCTGGTGACCCCGGGTGAGGATCAGGCCTGCTGAGGGTGGCTGGGCCATGGTGGGGCTGGAGTCGGCTCCGCTGCAGCGTCGCGGGACAGGGACCGATGGCCCCAGCTGGGCTGGGCCAGGCGGAAGCCTGAAACGATGTGAAAAACCAGAGCAGGTATGTTTTACTCTTATCAGTTAAATTCATCCCTACTATGAAAATTAAAATAGCTACACACAAGGTCAGTGGTTCATATACAGGAATAGGCATGGGTGAGCTTCTCCAGCAAACTTTGAGCCAATCATTCCAAACTGAGTAGGGTTCAGATCTATGAGTAGGATTCAAAAGTAGTTTTAATAGGTAGGTAAGTAGTAAGTAAGATGATCAAAAATTCTCTCTTCTATCATCTGGAATAAGAGCATGAACACTTCTGGGGGAAGAAATTCCCTTATTATCATTTTATTACTTCATAAAATTTGTTCTACTTTCTTTTGAAGCACCTGCTACTAGCTATGAAGTAAATCCAAATCCTGGATTGAGTGAAGACTTCTTTGATAAGGGATTGTAGGCAATTTTGTGCTTTTTTTGTAATTTAGAAATAGAAAAAAGGAAGAAATGGTATTGTAGTAATGCCCCTTTTTTTACTGTCATGTTTTCACTTTATAGATACTAATTTGAGGAAGGACCACTTCACCATCTAGTCTGACCTGCTGTATCAGTCAGTCAGGGAAAATTACCTCATATTTTCTGTAACAGTCTCTACATTTGCTTGAACTGTACCTCATCAGTAAGGAAGATGTTCAGTCTTAATTCTGTATTGTAGTGATAACAAGTCATCAGCATCCGTAAGGTAAGTTGTTTTCATGGTTAATTATCCATACCAATATATTATGCTCTACTTTCAGTATGAATGTACATCTGACTTAAGCTTCCTATCATTGGATTTTATGTATCCTTTTCCCTGCTCAATTTAAGAGCCATCCACTATCAGAAATTTCCTCTTCTCCTTCTGCCAAACAGTTCTGGATTCTCACGTAGTGTCCCTTTTTAATCTTCTTTTGGATAAATCAAATAGATGGAATTCAGTAAGTCTCACTCTAGGATCAGTTACCTTGTTTTCAGATCATTCCTATGACCTTCACGTCAAATCTTTTCCAGTGATTCAATATCTTGTGTTTCATTACTGATAAATACACCCAGTGCGTATATACACAGGGATCCCGTTCTTGCTGCCAACCAAAAAAAAGTTCACTAGAAATTAATGGCCAGCTGATTCTTAACCATTACCCTAAACCCTTTTCGGAATCATTGCATCTATGGCACTCCCCTTTACATTTTGAGCATGACTTACATTCTTTAATATTAGATGTATAAATTTGTGCTTAAATGTGATACCAATGACAATTTAGCAATTATCTGAGGATCTGTCCAGTTTCCATTTTACAGAATTAAAAAAAAAGGGTTTGTCACAGTCATTATGTTGAATAATATTTCACAGTGCAGAATATCTATGAGAGTCTACCCTGTTTTTCTTTTAACGTAAGTAAGAAATGCAGCCTGAATTCAACTGGAAGCTCTTTGGCAATGTTACTAAATTCTGGGTAGTAAAAGGCTCCTAAATAAAGAGTTAGATACTGGAGAAATCAAGCATGAAGTGTGGTAGACAGCTTCAAGCCATAAACAAGAGAGACTTCTCTTTCGTTTGCAGACACTCTGCAACAATGATGGATATTGCTGTGAATTTAATTTTTGAATGAATACTGCAGATCTGATTATGTGAAATAATCTATTAATCATTATATTTTCTTTCAAATAAATGCAAAAGAGTCTTAAGCCACAAAGAGCACATACTCATAATTATTGTAGGTATTCTTGCAATTCCTATTTCACTTAGATACCAGTTTCTTTTTTAAATTTATAATACTTAGCAATGAGATTTTCACTTTTCATACCCACATAAGGCAGAGAGAATAACTACTATTTATTACAGCTATTTGCTTCGTTACTGTACATGAGCCTGGATAAGAGAGTATCAACAGAACATTTCTATTATTAAATAGGTTGCTATTTACCTTTTTAGTTTCCCTCCTACCACTTTATGTAATATAATATCTAAAAATGCTAACTTGGGCCATCTGTTCTTATTCCTATTTCCAGCAGACATTTTTTTTTTGTTGCTGCATTCCCTTAGTTTGACTCATTTTAGCAGTACTTACTGAGGCTTATTCTGTGACATTTTGCTACAGGGAAATTCCATGTTTATTTCCATACAATTTAATAGACCTAATCAAAAAAATGAATATGCAAATTCTGGAAATAGGAAGACCTTTCAAAAAGAGGATGGTTAAAAAAAGGAAATAGTCTACTTACAAATATAGACTTGAAATATTGGAGAGCTGCTATAATGATGTTACAACCCAGAAGGAGTATTATTATTAGCTTCTAGACACTATAAAGGCACTGCCCAGATCAACAAATAGAATAAAGAAATAATGATTCAATTACCCTAAAAAATGAACGGGGGCAGAACTTGATCTCTATGAAGTTTTACAGATTAATAGTTTATTCCCTGCCAAAAGGAGAACAGAAATGACTAGAAATATTTGTACATTTGGATGGCCTTTCAAGCAAAAAAAAAGGAAATCTTTCCATTTCAACATTTTGCTGTCTATGTTGGGGAGAAGGACAGGAATAAGTGGCATAAAGCTGGCTAAGCATGGTTGGCATTACCTTTGGGATCCTGATGCCAGGAAGAATTCCCTTTAGCAAATTTTCTGTCCCTCCTTTGCAACAGTGTAAAAGAATCAGGGTTACGAATGTGATCTGACAGCACGTATCTGAAAATTCAGTTAAACTATCCATGAACAATAAAAAAGGATGTAAATAAGGAAATATGTCTTGATGTATAAAGAATTCCGGGTCCTTTGTTTAAAAGAGCCTAATTTATTTATTTTCCCAGGACTTCCTTTCACAGCTGCTGTGAAGAGATTCCCTCCCCCCCACCCCAGCGATTTCTTTCTGCAGGACTGTGACTGTAATGTCCATTAGCGAGGATTCTTTTGAAAAATAGTCTCCCCATCTGTTGTCTCTTTCAAGCAGCGTTAAGTAGTATTTTTCCTCCCTATCTACATACTCCATTTCCACTGTGCAGCAGCACCATGCAGTGAACACCTCGGAAACCTAACTGAGTGGAGCAGTCTCAAATAACACTTAAATCAAAGCAAGAATGATCTTGCCAGCAAATGGAAGTTATACTCATAAAAAGAAAGACGGCGTCTATTAGCGCATCCTAACCTGTGGGTTTGACTTAAATCCCTTTGTATCTCAGTAATGCCGTCTGCCTGAGAGTAATGCCGCTGTTTGTTCTCTGTTGCCTGTGCTCCTTGTACCGGCGGTGAAGCCTCAGGGAGAGGAGTGGGAGCTGGCAGGAGAGGGCCGCAGCATTGCTCCTCCTCGTCCTGCAGGGAGCCAATGGTCCGAGACTCACCGGGCCACCCGCCTGGTCCCCTGCCTGGGTGCTTCAAAGCCAGACTCTGGGAAGCGGGGTAAGCTTATTTATTTCAAGAGCGGAAGGAAAGACATTTCAAATGTAAAAAAACAATTTCAAGGCCAGTAAGTTAGTCAGCTTTAAAAGAAGACAAACTCTGTGGATTTTTGATTTCCTAGATCTCCACAGAGGTCTGTGAGAATTCAGGTTTGGATCTAAACTTGGGAGCTTTGCCACATCCCTCTGTGTTTTGCCCAAGATCTGTTTTGTGGACCTCAATGAATAATAAATAAATAAATAAATAAATAAATAAATGTTCTGCTAGTGGGTATGCAAACACGCTACTGCAGAGACACCACAAGTTGCTTCTGTTACTGAGGCTTTTACTCTGAAATTACATAAAATTTAATTAAGAAGCATCTCGGAAAAAAAGTCACTTATTTCACTTTAAATTACCAGTTTAAATAAGGATGCAAGCGCCTGCTGCTAGACATGCAGATATAAAAATATCAGGTTCGCCTGTACTTGGGGATTCATTCTGACATCACTGTTCTTGACTGTTCTGACCAAGACGAAAGTGCTCAATCCATTCGTTTCTCGGCTTATTCTCTGGGAGAAGTATGAAAGAATAAATCAATATTTGCTGGATAAAAAAGATCAAAAGTTCTGGGAAAATAAATCTGGCTTTATAGCTTCTAGAAGAGCATTCTTAAGAAAGGAGAGTTTATAAAATTAAACTGATAATTAAAAAGTACTTGAAAGCCTTTTTCTAATGGTTTCTTGCAGTATCAATTCAGTAGGGGATCAGTACAGTGTCACAGGGCAGAATGATACATTCTCAAGTGGATGAATTTGGGGATTTTCCCATTTCAGTTTCTACTAGATTCTATGTATCTGACAGTGGTAGTCGGTACAGGGATATTCAAAATTCATCTCTCTTGTAGTAGCTAGGTTAATTCTTTTTTTCTTGTTTTCATTTTTATAAATAATATAATTTTAGTTAATTTTAGTTCAAGTCCTCTGAATAATAATGCATCCCAAGGCCTTCACACTCCAAACTAGGTAATGCTGCCTTATCATTATTATCACACTATCAATTTTAATAATAGCACAATTGTTTAATAATTACCATTGCTAATAATAACCATTATTATCCTAACCTGACTTGACATAATAGTTTTGTATGTTTAAATTTATTTGAACTTACATAACTTTTCAGTTATTTTTGCTCTAAAAGGCAGTTTCATTTCCTGATGTTCTAATAGGATTTTGTTGATACATGGAGTCATTAGTTCTAATCGCATTGTAACAGCCCCTCTGATAATAAAGCCTTTAAAATAAGAGCACTGCAAAAGTAGCTTCCTTTGAAAATAAAGGCAGTTTACAGATTTTTTTCACCACAGAAAGGTACACCAAGCACATAGCATACAAAGCAGGCACAAAAGAAAAACGTAAGAAAAATACAGCTCCAGGAAGCTGCTAGTGGTTGTATTTTAAAAATAATTTTATTATTTTTTAAATAATTACTTTTTCCATTTTATGTAAAAGAAATATGAATTACAGTTCCTTAGTGGTCCGTTTAGCTAGCAGTTCTGTGTTTTACATTTTACGGTTAGTCCGTTCAGCACTAGAGGAGACCGGACGCACCCTCAACAGGTTGGTGGACGCTGCAGTGGGGCAGGCAGTCGCCACGCTCGAGGGCAGGATTGCCGACCAGAGCAGCCTCACCAGCCTGAAGGAATGGGCCAACAGGAACCTCCTGAAATTCAGAAGAAATGCAACACGCTGCACCTAGGCTGGACTAATCCCCTGCCATGGTAAGGGCTGGGGACCAGCTTGCCCCAGAGTAGGAAGAAATGGTGTTAACAGCGCACCCTGGCACTGCTGAGAGCCATCAGGGTCTGGAGGTCATCATGCCCCTTGCCTGGCCCTCGTTAGACTGTGCCTGAATTTTTAGCCCCAGCTTGGGGCCCCCAGTACAAGAAAGTTATTGATAAACTTGCATGAGTGCCCAGAGGGCCATGGCCCTGGGGAAGGAGGGTTTGGGCCATGTCAGAGCAGCTCTCCAGGGCCTACGTGGAGGCGGCTGGGATGGCAGCGCCAGGACCCTTGCCTCCCCAAGGGCATGTGGAAGCCCAAGAGGAAAGGGTCGTTAATTGAAACAGGGTAAACAATATTTCACTACAGCAATAATTAAGAAGTTGCACAGAGAGGCTGTGAGATTTCCATCCTCAGCGGTTTCCTAGACCTGGGTAGACCAAGCGCCAGGTAACCTGGTCTGGATTTGGTGCTGGCCCTGCTTCGAGCAGGCGGCTGGACAGGAGACTTGGCACCACCCTGCCCTGCCAGGGTCTTCGGAGTCTATCAGGAGCAGCCCAGGGTTGCACCCAGGCCTCAGGTTTCAGCCTGCCACTAAGTTCATTTCTACATGACAGATTTTTGAGGGAGATTTTGCATTCTCAGTACCACCTTGAAGTTTTGTACAGCTGAAGAGAGGTCAAATACTAACTTCCCACAATTCATAAAATTGTATGGACTTAAAGGAGCTCCTGAGAAAATAATCCAGTAAATCTGTGGTAGCCAGTTAAGGACAAAGATGTGAATCATCACAGTAAGAGAGATTTTTTTCAGTATACATTTGACCTACTAAGTGAAATGTATGGATGGAATAAAAATATATCACTTAAATTTCTCTTAATGAGCCAATATTTGAAATCTATTAGGAAGTTCATATTTTGGGGCATTATGGTCCTTGAAAATTTACAGTCATGAAGAAACATAGAAATCTGCTAATATAAGTAAAAGCTAGAAACTAGTCTGCAATAGAGATAACCAAACAATCAGCATTTCAGTGGAAAGGGAATGATTCAGATCTTATTTTTATTTCATTGTTACATGGTCCATGTTATTTATAGGTGCAAAAGAGGACAGTATTAGAGAAGAATGCTACTATTTATTGTTTTAAAAGAAACAAGCAAAAAAGGCAAGCAAATAAACAAACAGGAAAGAAGAATAAAAGCATTACAGGTCTCTCTCAGTCCCTGCACTTCGAAGAGATTTCCGGTGCAGACACAGTTCTAAGTAATATAAGACCAAATAAAATGAAACATAATAAGAATCAAGATTATCTCAGAAATATTTTCCTGAAAATCATTTCTTAGCAGTGGACTTTCATGTCAGAAAACTGAACTTGAGAGGTGGAGATGAAAAGAAGCCATAGACTTTACATAGCATCCTTAGAAATCACTTCTTTTTTCATTTTCTTTTGATCTTATAAGCAGTACTCCTAATTTTCCATTACTTTTTCTCCGTTTGCTTTTTATCTCATACACCTAATTTCTCATTACCTTTAAAATGCGTGGTTTTCCTCATTATTTTTCTCATCTAAATCATGAAAAATGCATCAGTCTTTTTTTAATATAAAGTAGCTTCAAATGTTTTCACTGCCCTTTGACCTACTAAATGAATGGATTTCTATCAGTTCCTACAGATAAAAGATATGTAGAAGATTGTCTTTTTACTTTTATGTTTAAAAGCTTGTCTGAATGATTGTCTGTTAGTTTAATTTTAGTGCATTATTTAATGTAAGCCTTTAGCTACAACACAGTATATATAGCACTTCTAGATCAGTCACGGCAAACAACATTGAAGGGACCTCATTCACCTATTTGACCTCAGCAAATTGCTCCAGTGCTTCAGGAGTCCTGCTATGAGAAATCTTTTCTGAGTTATGCAAAGATAATTAATCTAAGAAGCTATGCTAAATCTCCCGCGTCCTACACATCAGAAATATCAGCTAGCCTCTTCCCCGTTCCTTCAGTACATACTTGAAAATTGACATAGTTCCCCTCAGATTAAACTGAATGACTCCATTTTTGGCTTTCTTACTTTGAAAGCATGTTTCAAGATTTCTGGTCATTCTTTTTGGACTTACTGAAATCCATCCTGTTTTTTTCAGATACACGTCTACTTTTGAATGTCTGCTTGAATTGTAAGTCCTATTCTCTACACTGGCCCTGTCCCACCCACCAGCCCAGCATGGTATCCTTATGGAATTTAGTAAGAATATTAATCATTTTATTATCCAGATCATTAATGAAAATATTTAGGAATAAAGGTCCAGAATAAGGACCTGAAGAATCCCACTCAGACCTCCCTCCATTTTAAGAGCAAATGATTGAAAATTACTTTGGGAGAAGAGATTTCTAGAACTAGATCGTATGTCCCTAGTTTGCTCCAGAGGATGTCATACAGAACAACCAAAAGCGACAGAATGTTTATTCCCAATCTGCTGACACACACGATCCGTCACCTGGTATAATTTCTTTTCCAATGTCTGTTTGTAGCCACTGTTTGGAATGCGAACCTACAAAAATACTGAAGGTTTGTTTACAGAGATCAAGAGAGCTTACTCTGAAACAAAAATATGGTCACGGTATGAAGCTGTGGTTTCAGACTTTATCATTAGCTTTGTTGTGTATTTGCTGTCTCATATAGGAGGATGATTTATTGTTTCCCCTTTATCTGACATTTTCCATATAGATTGTATGTTCTCTGAGGCATAGACCTAAGTACATGTTTGTACAGGTCAGCATGATTCAAGAGGGGACACCAGTAGATATTATATTAAAAGAAACAAATACTAATTAATTGACAGTAAGTGATTGCAATAGCTTAGAAGATCTATTCACTCCTTGGAATTAGAAAATCCATGTAAAAAATCCATGTTCTAATCAGAAAGGGATAAAAAGCATAGACTCCAGCAGTTCTGGATGAAATGTGTATAGCTCACATTCTCTTCCAAACAGAACTTCTCAAGACTTTACACTTAGTGAATTTTGTTGCCAAAATATTTCAACAGATATTGACCATATTCTCACAAAATTTACCCCAGACAAGAAAGAAATGAATTTCAGCTCTAAATATATCAGCAGAACGTAAGTAATAAAAATGATTACATTGAATGAATAGATACAAAGATCACTCAGTCCTTAATTTAATGGTGTTAGTATTAATTATTAGCTTATTTTATTTTATTTGTAGTTTATGTGTAAGCTCACTGTCTACACACCCTATTTCCATACAACTGAGCATAAAAGAACGCTGATTGCAATTTTTTCTCAGAAAAATATAAAACAATGTGAGCGAATATGAATGGCCAGTCTTGTAACATCATACTCTTTACCCGGTGTAAATTGCCAGAGCATTATGAGAATTTATACCAGTTTGGTTTTAATCCCAAAATTAGATCCTAAAAATAGTTTCTTTAGAGCGTCACTTTTCTGTTGCCCGTGCTCCTATGAAAACGTGACAAGTATAGAATGTCTGCAGGATCAGAGCCCAACTTATTTAGCTTCACAATGTTTTAATACCATGAGAGAAAGACCAGGAAAGGAGGGACTGCCAACACATTGAATGGCTTTTATATATTCTTAGACAATGTCTAGCTAAAATGGAAATAATTTTCACAATCAACTTTCAAAATTCTCTTCCATTGAGAACATTTTCTATTCACATAAGAAAAAGAAGACAAGCAAAACGGGTGCAGGTATCAGATAAAGGACAGAAAGAGATAAACATGTCCTGAATAGAAGTTAATACCTTTCAAATAACTTAATTCAGCATTATATAAAGCAAAATATGGACAGAAAATAAGCCAACCATATAGCTCAAACTCAGAGATGGAAAACAGATGATGAATACTATGTTGATAACCATTTATATTGTCATGTGTGTTCTTACTCTTGTATAGCTAATATAACACTTTAGCACCCAATTAACTAGTTTGTATCTGTTCTTAAAATTGGTGAACAGATTGCTGCTTTTTTTTTAGTCTCTTGCTGTTACTGTCCTCCTCTAAATGGAGAAAACATTATTTCCAGCCTATTATTTACTTTCCACATTGATTAAACCATTAATATTTTGTAGGAAGGTATCAAAAAGCTTTTGTAATGATTATACAGAATGCACAGGACGTTCTGTTGGTGAGGTTTCCTGCAAGACGTCCACACCGTAGGCTGCCCAGAGCTCAGTACTCTCAATCCGTTCCTGACACGGGCGTTCCAGCTCCACTTGAGCTGCGCAAAAACATACCTGTGCCCAAATGTATTCCTCTGCGGGTGGCTGGATGTTTTTCACTACATTTACTTAGGGAGGAGATAGAGCCTTGCTGATGGCAATAGACTTTCAATATTGCGGGCACACGAAATAATGCTACTTCAAAACAGATCTTAAGATGATGTAAATTGTCCCAAGGCAATACAGAATCTGGCAATAAAGAGCTTTTTGCGCTGTATCTGAACACTAAATAAAATGTCATCTACGCTGTGTGTCAAATTAACCTCTCCAAACCAAAGGGATGACGATCACAGAAAAAGTCCATGAAGCTGGGACTGACCGAGAGAACGGCATGCTGTGAGCGTTCGCTATGTTACCAGCCTTGCACACTGGCATCTTAAAGGACTCACTGATGAACAAAGTTAGGTTTTTGTATTGCTAGGTCTCACCTTTATCTTGCTAGATCTCACTTTCCGGGAACGAGATGAAGTCAAACACACAGTAAAAAAGTTGTCTTTAATGAGAAAATAATGGTAACAATCGTAAAAAATGACAATTCGACATTAAACGGTTTTCCTGCAAGTAACGATCTTTCTTTCATTAATGAGAACAATAAAAGGCTACACCTTTCTGTGAGAAATAAGGCCTGTATTTAGATAACCGTAGCATTACAAAAAGCAGTTAAACATGCTTCTAATTCTCATCAAAGTCTGTGAGACTTAAGCTTAGGCTTTATTCTAAGCATGTATTTCAAGCTGCTTCCTATGGTCTATTGTCAGGAATTTACAGACTTTACTCTTCTGAAAAATATATATACTTGCGGAAAACCTGATAAAATATATCTCTCTGAAGGAAGCAATCATTCTTAAGACAGCTGAGGTCAGTTATTTTCTTTTTCTTTTTTGTGCAGAAACTGGTGTTGCTGTTCTTGCTGCGTTATAGATTGCAGAAAATTATTAACTGAAAGAACCTAGTTTTCCTGGGCCTATAAGAATTTTCATTCTTCATCTGGGACCAAGAATAATATTGTAGATGTGTACAGTTTAAATGAATAGAGTTTAGCATCATCAAGAGCCCCACTGTTTGCAAGAATAAGCATTAAAAAACTTAAAACCATACTCTGTAAAGAAAGTGAAAACACTGAATTGAGCAACCGAAGAAATAATGCATGACTCCATCCTCCATTCAATAACCAGACCCCACAATATTACAGGATGGGAAGGAAGCTTTGTCAGAGTCAGTGGGAGGGAGGGAGAAGGGGAAAACAGTTTGCAGAAAGAGTTTTGTTTTAAGGGAATACTAGATGTTTACAGTAAAAATAGCTTTTGTTAAAGCTGTTGCTGACAGGAGCTTGTAAATCAAAGTACTGTGAGAGAACTCTTAGCCAAGAACATATTTTCTTTACTGTTTTAAAACAAGGTCAAAGCACGTAAACAAATATAGTTTTGGGGGGTTGTGTTTTGGTTGCATTTAGACTATCAGCATTTTTTCTTGTAAATCAGGTACTCAAAAAGTGATTGTTTGAAAAAGAAATTATATGAAACCATCAAAATAAAAATCTCTCTGAAAAATGTTCAATTTGCATAAGAAACTGAAATAAGACATTTCCTGTATTTTAGAAAAGAATTCCCATTTTTATTGCCAGTGTCTAAAATAATTCTAAAAGGAAAAAAATAATTTCCCCAACAGCACAAGATTTTTTTAATTCCAACAATGCAGTAGGCTGAACCTGCTGAAAAATCGGCCTTAGCTTAATGGCTTTCTTAAAAGAAACTATTTACTATTTACACCTCTTTCATCTCATTTTTTTTATTCTGACACCTCAAGTGAATTATCGTAATTGTAATTAATAGCACTGAGACAATGCTTAAAGTATACTTTTTCAATTAGAAAATAAAATCCATCTGGAGTCCTACTTTGATAATCTAGAATATCCATTTTCAACACAATGATATGCAATCTGTCTGACTCCATCCAACATGAAATAAAGGAATGTCATAGTGAGGTTTTGTTTTAAAAAATTATTATTTGTAGTTGTATCACAATAAATAATTAGATTTAGGTTTGCCGAAGCAGACAAATATGTATTTGGATATATGATGCACTGTAGTTTAGAGTTCATTTACTTAGTATTGATATGAATTTATAAATTCTCACATTTGCAGCAATGTTCAGTTAAACTTGATCAGAAATATTCCTTGAAAAGCCTAAATTTCCTCTCCCCTAAGAAGTGAATAATCATCTCCACGCTAAGATCTTAGTCTGGCACTGAAGAGTGTACTCTCTATTCGCTCCACCTGCATACTGCTCCTCCACAAAATCTCCGCGATGTTTTGTGCACATAAATTAAGACAACCAGACCTTGAAGTCTTCTAATTGCAGACTCACCTTGCAGCCCCTTGACTGGCAGCAGTCCTACTTCAGTACAGACCTTTTTCAGTGAGCTCCTAAACTAATGAGATAGCAGGAAAACATACACAACCACATACACACATATGCACCGTAACAGCCTCTTAAAACATCAGATACCCTTTCTTCTATGAGCTGCATCTCTTCTGTAAGATTAATTTAATTTTTAGTTGTTTCCATTCTTTGATATACATTTATTTAGCTATCGGTAAGCAGAAAATGTATTATGAGATAGGCCTGGGAAAAAGTGAGAGATTGTCTCAAAGCTTAGAATATAGCCTAAAAAAATGTTTCATGCTGGATGCTCTTTTCCTCGGGAATTCAAGATTAATATATTTACCCAGGACTAGAATATGCAATGGGAATCTTGGAGGAAACCAAAATGCTATCAGTATTGTTACTACTACTATATATTTATATATAGTTTTAAACAAGCTATTGTTTAAAGTTTGTAGATTCATGCACTTCAAAAAGCTTTTTTTCTATAACTAGGATATCCCATTTCTGGATGAAAGTAATTTGAAATGGCTCGTATATGTTTCTAAGCTCAAAAGATTAGTTGATTTATAATTAACAATGTCTTCTAAATCATTACTAGGCAACTGAGCTACCTAGCACTGGAAGCTGTTTCATTTTCTGCCTTAAAAACATCTTTAACATAGCCTATAAAAACCAAAGTCACCTCTTACCTAAATCTTATGCCACCTGAAAGACAGTGAGACTAGTTTCAAGAATGTTTAGTCATTTTATTTTTGGTCTTTGTCTAAAACAACATGAGCAATTACAAGCTGAAACATAAAGGACTTCAGGATAGGGAACACGAGGTAAAAGAAAAAATACATGTAATCTGTTTCTGAATAACTTGGCAACATATTGGCATTGACAGTGTATTTATTTTTTAATTAACATATCTTTTACAGTCCTTTAATTTTTTGCATTTGTTTTTTCTTATCCATCCTTTTGTCTTCTTTGTTAACATATGATGCAATATTTGATACACATGAAAAAGTGATTTTAGCAGTAAGGAAGAGCAAGATTTTCTTTGGGCTTAGAGACACAGACACCTAGTGAAATCAATGGGAGTTGGGAACCTATTTGTAACTACTAATGGCCCTAGATGAGCTGTCTGCCGAAGTAGGATACCCTTGCGAATATTATTCTGCTCTGAGACGGAATGCATGTTTTTTGAACACTCATTTCGGGGTGTAAATATTTTCAGGAAGATTTTTTTTTTTCCATTGTAAACCTCTAAGTCATATGTTGCATAGATATGTGCACATTTCAACTTGAAGTGCTCAGGAGCAAGTTAATACGTGGGACTGATTTATCACACAAAGTGTCAGGAAAACATTTCACACGAGGTAGTGTCTTCATGTAAATTTGTTCCTTTGCGATAATTTACTGTGACGAAGTTCTAAAACATCCCTGTCTGATATGAGCTCGTAGCCAAAAAAAGTAGGAGCCCATACTTCAAAGACAAAACATGTTCAAATAGGAAAAAGCCCATCAGACTTTTGTTTGCTGGGCCAGTTACGTCTGCTATATATAAACAAACTTCTCCCTGCAAAAGTTGTCACAATACCCAAAGACTATAATATTAAAATGCATTAAGTGTCAAACCTGGTTTTGCTTTCTCTTCCCCCAGGCAGAGGGTACAAAGACAAATTTGCATTTGCAATTACTTACGACCACAGTTGCTATTGCTTGTGTACTGGCGGATCAGTTTTATGAAATGTAGCCAAGTATTCTGAGAGTTAAATGACTTCAGCTGTGAGAGCTACTACCTAGGAGAACAGCGAAACACTGACTTGGCCTTTACACGCTCCAGGGACTGCATCAGAGGCCCCTAACGCCCACTGCCTAAGGTAGCGTCTAAGGGTCAGTTGCACGCATCTGAAAATAAAAAATATAACTAACTGATGAATCTGAGCTGAAAAACTGATCTTAAAACAACACAAGTTTTAATATGCAGAACAGTCTATATGTTTTAATGCATATTCGTGCATCAAAAGCCAGTAATAGCGCCTGGACAACAGGAATAAAAGGTACACTGCCTACTGGCATTATATTGCCAATGGGCCATGTTTCTCTGTACACCTTAATGAAGTCTAAGCCCTGGAGGATTAGCATAACAGTGTGACATACCCTCCATGTGCCAGGAAAACCAGAAAACAACTCTTAAGACTTGGCACCAGCAAGTCTGTCTTCTCTTTCCGAACCCCTGCCTCTCTTGAGTACCATAATCAGCTGGATCTCTGGAGAGAATCTGTGTGACGATTTTGTAGGAAGTCATGGAATTATTTTCAGAAAAAAAAAAGAATGTGAAATATTTTGCTACTGGACAAATTTCAGTAAACACAGCATAGTGCAAAGCTAATATTCCATATATTCCAGCAGTCGCAATTGCTGTAGCTAAGACCATGAAAGTCTTTTGCACAGTTCACATTCTTAGGCCAACTACAAACAATTCCTGATCAAAATACACACAGCATCATCCCTCAAAGGGATTTTTTTGATAGCAGATGAGGAAGACTACAGCAGTAAAATCACAAAGGTGTCATGTTCACAGGTTAGGAAGGGAACCATTAGCAAACGTTGATGCTTGAACATACATATATATACATATACTTGTATATATATTTATATATATTTATATATATTTATAGTGGGAGAAAATTTGGAATACTGTTTATCTCAGAAGTGGTTGTATTTCACAGGTTGGTGAAGTGACATAAGAATACGGTCATTGACTGGAAAATTTAAGAATTAGGTTCATAACTTGTTACTTTCCTTGGAAACACTGATAAACATACAATGTTAGTACTAGATCTGGGCTTGAATTATAGCAGAAGGACAAGGCAAGGATCAAAGTGTTATTTCATTCAACTAATAATGTTGAATAATCTCCTACTGTTATAGTTAAAGATACGGTGTTTGGAAACGAAAAAAAGTTAGTTTGATACTGAAGGCTAGATCTGTGGGTTTTGAGGCTCTGGGGCACCAAATACTGTAAATTCCTACTTTGTATGTACATATTTTGTTCTGGCTTTGGACCTTGGGAATTGCTAAAGTGGCCTGACTATTGACAGGTTTGAGCAGGATCCAGGTGTCAAACCCAGTTCAGGCTAGACTAAGTCCAGACTGAAATCCTGATGCTTTTATTCCATTGGGAGCATTTCACTTGCTCTCCATTTGAATGTCAGTTAAAAGAAATCTTTCTTTTTTTTGGAATTTGGGGTTTCAAAATTCGGCAAGCACCAGCTTTTATAACCACCTAATGTTTCCTTTCTCTCCGGGAGGCACTTCCTGTAGTTGTCTAGGCTGATTTTATTAGGGGGAGGGGAGATGAAAACCTTGCATATTCCCCCTAATCCTATCACACACTAAATCACCTCATTCATACTGACTCCACCAATGCTGCTTTCCCCATTTCCTGAGTTACTTAGCAACAACCATCCCTCCCTTTCCACTCCCCCGATCCATCCTTTTTTATCTTCCCCTTTGCAATCACGATTTCCAGGCTGTTTAGAAAAATGAGGATGCTCAGCAGCGTAGGGCAAGCTTTTCCTTTCAACCTCTCTTTTTATGCCTGCCAATTCCTTCTCGCCTCCAAAATGAAAATCCAGGTTGCCTGCATATGTGTAATCAAAGGTTAAAAAGCATCCTGGCTGACACCACGCATGTGTTAATCTGTGCTGCAGCAGAGTGCATCATTTCCACTTTGACCTCAGAGTTAATCTGCATTCAGGCAGAAGCTCCATTGCTTTATTCTTTCTTTTCCTTTTTCCTCTCGTTTACTCGTTCTCCTGGTGCATCGGATTTTGTTGCATGTGTGTGAGTGGTCCTGTAAATGTGTGCATGTGTATGCGTTCCTCCTTCCCTCGACTGTTTTTATGCTGCGAGTGTGTGGATGTGGTTTGTTTTTTTTTTTTTTCCTCCCCATTATATTATTCCCCTAGATTTGGAAGCTGCTGCCTGCTGCCTGAGCTGACATTTTTTGATTATATCTGCAAAGGGCTTGTGCAGATCTAATTTCTGCCCCCCTGCATATTAATTCCCGCAGCTGGGCGCAATGTATCATCCCACTGACGGGACCTGGTAGGGAGGGGGGGAGAACCACTACCAAAAAAAATTAAAGAAGGGGACGGATCCATCTGCAACCAAGAGGAAAGGGAAAAAAAAAAGAGGGGGGAGAAAAACAGAGATGATTCCTCCAAATCCAACAAGCCTGGGGAGCACTGCACTCTTGAATCCTGCATTTTCTCTCAAAATGATGGTGTGGGCACTTGTGCTGCTCTCTCTCATCCAGTGGTAAGATGTGCTTTCTGATTCTGTTTGTTGGGGGGGGAGGAGGGAGGGCTGGGGGGTGAAGATGCTGTTTGCAAATTCGCAGAGCTGTAGCGAGAATGCCGAAGGTTTGGATAGTGGCATTACATTCATCTACCTCCTAGCAGCTGCAGTCTTTCAGCGTTTTATTTCTCTTACATTACTGTCGCTCTGAAACGGACAGGGAGGGTAGGCAGCGGGTGTGCGTGATGGTGGTACGCGCCGGCTGTTCCTTGGAATTTGATGCCATGTTAATGAAGCCTTTTCTCTCTGAATTATTGCCTGCTACAGTGCACGGAGTTATCATACAGCTGTGGTTTGTGGGCAGAATGTCAGTGCTTTCGTGCGCCTTTCCACCTAGGCAGCCACATCATGGCTGTGCCTGGGCTCCGGGGCTCCCAAGCGCTGCGCGTTTTTTCAGTCTCTGCCGAGCCAGCGCAAGGATTTAGGACCAAGGACAGAGATCCAGTCCTCTGCACAGCCTGCCGGCGACAGGCAGCTCAGTGCCGCCTGCATTTCCCCGCTAGCGAAATGCTTTTCATGCGATGGAGCGAGCCATGGGAGGTTATAGAGTGCTTGCTGATCATATAGCCAGTCATATTAAACAAATATTTACAATAGCATTTTTCCACGCACACCGACACGCAGACTGGTGGAAGAAAACCTGTGCATGCTGCATATGTGTATTGCATCCACAAACGCAAATAGGTAAAAAACTTAACAGCAGAAGAAGAAGGAGTTTATATGCAGATGGGTAGAAAGTGCGTGTGCTGGGGGGAGTGAGGGCTGCTGCAGTGCCAAGCGTTACGCTGAACCAGGCATTCTGGCACAAATTTGTGGACTGTGCATTTAACAGGTTAGATGAGAAAGTAATACTACATTGCAAAGTACCCGGCCTTTCAAGCGGTACAGACTTTTCCTCACAGTTGCACAAGCCCTGCTGTCACTGTCACACTAAAGTTAGTCCCCACTCCCTTTTCTATTACTAATGCTCTCTCCAGACAGGCTCCTTGTTCACATCTACCTTCTCTTCTCCCCACCTTTCCCCTGGATGCTGCCATACTAAAAAGTGACTTCTGTTTGCTTGCTTTTTCGTTTGCCTGCTTAAGAAAAATCAGAAAATGTAGTTGTACAGGTAGGATTTTATTTCTTAGTAAATTAAAAGGCCAAAGCTATTAGCCAGGGAAATAAAAAGTTACTTATTTTTATAGTAATTCATACAAAAAAGCTTGTGTGAAGAATTCCCATGGAAAGAAATGCAAAATGGTTGAAAATGGAGCAGAAAGTGTAATACAACTTGGTGAGCCTACAAGGAGGGATACTTTGTTATCTGGAGTAAGACAGCTGTAAGGCTCCTCAGACTTCGTAAGAATTGTTCACAATCACTATGAATAGAGCAATGGAAAATGAACTTTTACAGGATTTCAAGAAAGCAGTTCACCTGAATAACGTACAGGTCTCCAGCTGAGGTGATGACACCTCTGTTTATATCATTTCCAAAGGGAAAGAAGAAAAACACATGAAAGTGTGTTGTTTACACAAACGCAGGATCTCAGGTTATCTGACCGTAAGACTTCCACTACAATGATCCCAGATAGTTATTTTAACCCCTTTTTTCTTTTCAGTCATCTTGCAGAGTAACATAGCCCGAGAGGAATTTCCCAAAATTATTTCATGAGCTTTCAAAGAAACTACTTGTAATGGAAGTTAATGTTTATCTCAGCAAAAGGTTCTAGTTTCTGTTCATAACTATCTGATAGCTAAGATGGTTCCATCTGACACCTTCCTGACTTCATATTTTAAAGAATAAGTAGTATACTGAGAAAAAATATTAAATAGGCATGATTAAAGAGGAAAAAATTCTTCTTAGTGCAGAGTGAAAATATTTTAATGCATCAACATGAAAACAGGATTTTAATTCTAATAATGAGGACAACTTTCTCCTTCTGTTGAGGAAGTAGCCTTAACACTAGTTTTCGAAACTCATGGACAAAGCCAGAGTCAGAAAAGTTAATCCTAGATGCTGTTTATTTATAACCAGGATGAAAGCTGTCTTTGTTAAAAAACTCACCAAACAGTTCAGAGGGAGGGGAATATCCTTTCCTCACGTGTCACTTGTTTTGGACATTCAGATTCTTAGAGGCCAATGTGACTGAACACTAACCTACGTGCTTCATGTTATGCACATGAACAAATGCATTGACATCAGTCAGAGTACGCACAAAAGTTTAAGTACTTGCAGAATCTGGCCAAGTAATCAAACAGAAAAAAATGGATTACTAATATCTTGCAGATCTTCTTTCCCATATTGATACAAAGAAGTTATTTTCTGCAGAAGTCAATTGTTGCAACTCATGGACATTTTAAAAGATTAGAGAAAGAAAACGAAAGTTAGGGTATCATTCCAGCATTACTCAAAGCAGTTCAAAGTTTGCTGACTTCAGCAAATTGTGGTTTCCCTCAGTTCAGGTGTCACGCTACACCATCGCAATATTTTTTAAAATAATTTTATATCATTAATTTTATCACATGCACAGACTACATCCTTACAATTGTGCACATTAAAGTATTAAGAAGTGCTTTCATCTACTTTTTTTCTGTATCACGCTGCAAACTTCCTGCGTAAAGTTCCCCTGTCCTTCTTTCACTCAGACTTGCTTAAGAGCTTCGCTCAGTCCGTCCTTTTGACTGAAGCAGCGTCTCAGTGAAAATGAGTCAAGATCTAACTCTTCATTTTTGAAAGTTGCGCATTCAAATACTGGGTTTTAGAAGGAACACTTTAAAAATGTAAATCAAATAGTTTAATATTTGCACTCATTGCTATGGGGTTGAATTGGAACTAACATGCAGTTAAACTGACTGAACTTATAACTGAAAATTAATGTATTTTTCATGTAATAGAGCAAAGTTTCTGGTAGATTTAAAGCTATACTCTAAGCATTGTTTACATACAGATTTTATTTGTTATTTTTGTATAGTCCTTTGGCTTAACAAACTGTCAGCAAAAAAATCACATAAGCACAGTGCAGCATAATTGTCTGGCTCTGAAATGCTGGACTGTGACTACTTTTAATTGATTACTTGTCAGTGTCCAAGTAGTCACATGGCAACATTTCTATGCTACAGCTAGATACCTAAAATTGAAAACTGGTAAGATCCAGCTTAAAAAAGCACAGTCATAACTCATAACACTCATATTAACACCAAAATACTCTTGTGAATATGTGAATGTTTATTATTTTATTAGCATAGTTACTCAGTATGGGAATACATAAAAATGTTTCGTTTTTGTAGAGCCCTAGCAGTGTGAACTAGGTTCTTGCCCTGTAGGGTAAGAGATATAATAACCACGATTAAAAGGGACATGCATATCCCTAAACCGGAGAGTCATTTAAAATTACTGTAAAGGTTGTTAGCATCGGTTTGGTACTAATTCTGCAGCTGTAGCTACTCATACACTAGCTTCCAACACCTTCACACACTGTATAGCACTTATGTTAAGTTAGAGGTACCATTGAAGTCACCAGGAGCATTGTTGGAATAGGATGTTTCTCTGCAGGAGATGTTTCACAAGGAATGGTCCTACGTAAACAAAATGTCATGACAGAAAGCGTGAATCTATGAGCTGTCAAACTATGTCTTTAGTATTATCGTCTATGTTACCATGAAACTGAAGGTTTAGTGCTGACTGGCCCAGATACTACAGTGTTTGCTTCAACAGAGCTGAAAGCTGTCTGGGAGCAGGATATTCACTCTACTTCAGCACTTCGGAGGTGGCAAGGAAGGCAAGGCTGCCTTTGAGACTTCCATTGCCACGCTGCATTCCTGACTGCTACCCAGTTCCAGCTTTCATGTTGGGGTGCCAGCTGATTCAAAGAAGGAACTTGGAACAACTATTATTGTGGCACAAAGATTACCAAACAAAATGATCTAAACTGGATTTGAACAATTAATTAAAAATTAAAAATTTCACGATCTCATTATTAATAACTTGATGGAGAATAAAAGATTACAGACACTGTTTCCCTGCTGGCAAGTGCATAAGTTTGGAAATGTGAGAGAAGCTCTTTTATTAACATTTGCTTTAATGACTAAATCACTTAACCATAACTTGCATAACAAAATTCATATATTCCAAACTACTCTAGTGAATACGTCAAGGGATGTTAGAAAGTCTTTTGGAAAGAGGTTGAACCTCTGAAAATCTGACAAGTAAAACTTTCTAATAAAAATGAAAAGCCTAAGACACGATTTTATACCTAACTATAGAAAAAAATAGTATTAGAAGTGATTCTACTCTTTTAAAGTAATATTTCCTATAGGATTCATATTGTATGTCTTCTCCACGGCCTTCCAAACCACGCTTTTGGGTCTTAAGCTTAAAGCGTTGTAGGCTTGTATTGATCCAGAAAAAAAATCTTGTTGATTTGGATTGTGGTTGCCTTCTTTTCCTCTTTATGCTCCATTTGCTCAGCTGAGGTACGTCAAGATACTCCACAATAGTCACATACAAATTAGAAAAGGAAGGCTATTCTGATAGGAATGAACAGATGAAGAGAAAGGAAGTATATGTCTGGTCAAAGGAAACTCAATCCAAGCGTCAGTCCCACCATACTTTAAATCTTATCTATTTAAGTTATGACCACCACTTTCTCAAACAATAAACTGAACTGTGAATAAAAAGAAAACATTATTAAGGATTAGATAAAGCATTAGACAGTGGTGAGCACTAACTGACAAACATGCTTATAGGAGGGGTCTGCTGATTTTTTCACATTTCTGTCTCATATTCCTGCTTAGGGAGTATACTGATCAGTACACTACCTTGCAGAGATACATTCAGCTAAGCTCCAAAACAGTAGTTTTAAGGACCTAGGTCAATGACTGGCACTGACCTGCACCAGGGAGATGTACTAGCTCATATGAAGCTCACTCAGTACCCTGTAGCCTTTCCCTTATTATGTTCAGCTACTCAAACAGTAAAATGTTCTATCTTCCTGTCTACCAAGATTGTTTCGGGGCACTGAGTTTGTTTAATCATCTGATCATTTTGTGCAAGCATTAAACAGAATGCCTAGAGTCTACTGTGACTCTCTGCTTCATGGCTGGAGTCTGAACTCCGGCCTTGCCAACTACTGTACCTGCAGCCACACTCACAGCTGCATACAGACGAAGAGACAGACTATGTGAAAACAGCAGTGAATAATACAATACTACCTGAGGGCTGACTTCATATGCATTTGGGCTTAGAAGATATACACATAAAATAAATGATTAACATAGTGACTGTAGAACTGACTTTTTTAAAATTTTCACACTTCCTAGCCTCTCTAGTGCTGTATATATTTTATGGACATTTATTGTACCATAAATTCCCTTAAACATAGATGGTAAGATTTGATTGTCCATTTTCACAATGTTGTCTGCTGAAAATTCAACACCCTACCCTACAGCTAATGCTGAAAATCTCAGCAATCTTAGGAATCTCCTCAAATGATGGACCTAGTTTTATCCCCTGCTTGACCCACTGAAGTCAGTTTGTTGCTAACAGAAAAGCCAGGACCTACGCAGTATAATTTCTTATAGGTAGTTGTGTGTCCCTAAGTAAGAACTGGGAAATAACCCAAAGTTAGATTGTAACTCAATAAGACCCTTCAAGAAGTGTTTCTTACACTGCATAATGCTTTTACTCTTTGCAAAAAGCTCTCAACCTACGATCCAGCTAACTGATTTACTACAGCTATAAAACACTTTTTTTCTATCCGGGTGAAATTTATTCTGTATAGAAGATCAGCACAACAGGAATCAAGTATTTACACTCCACTTCAGCTCACAGACTGTAACACAAATTGATTTTAAGTGATGCAGAGGTCTTATGTTGGCCCTCTGGACGTAAAGGAGTTTCTCCATTAAAGAATGGGACTTGTTTTCTGTGAACAGAAGTTCTGAACAAGAACTAGGAAGACTTTCTGGCAGTCAAAGAGAAAAATGCATATTTATATATCTCCTTTTAGACAAGATGTAACAACTGATGATAGAAATAGATGTCCAGGTAACTTCACCAGAATTAGAGGTGTGCTTCTGGGCTCAGAGGTGGAGGTTGTTTTCCTTGAACAAGTTGCATGCACTATATGTTGAATAAAAACACTACATTCCTGCAGGAAGAATGAAGAAAGATTCACAAGTTCTAGAAAAAAAGTCCAATCCCATAGTCAGGTAGAAATCAATATAATCAATATAAGGATTATGAGGGAAGGAAGATCCTGTTTCATGGAGCGAGACTAAATATAAATTTACTGAGCATTAATGAAATTAGGGAATATGATTGCCCCGATGCATATACTGAACACAGGAAAAAAAGAGTGAAGAGGTCTTAGCTGAAGGGTAAAAGTGATATGAGAATGGAACAGCATCAACTGGCCATTTTAAACATACTGATTTTAGCATTTAGACTCAATATACCTTCTGATGACTTAAAATCTAATGTCCGTTGCATGTTTCTATTTCATATTAGATTATGGTACAAACCATAATGATGCTAATAAAAAGCATACTGTAAGAGTTCACCTGATGTATACACCCATGGAGCCATATTATCTTTGCAGACATTTTATTTAGGTGAATTCCTGTGTCAGAAGTCCTCCAGTGCAATCAGCAGCAGCTATTCTCTGAATTGGGGCCAATTTTCCATGAGTAATGTCCAGAAGTAATCTGCTTGGTTTGACTCTTCCAATTAAGAAGAAATTCAGTTTTGCTCTGTGCTAGAAGGTGGAGAAAACATCATTCAGTTTTACCTTTGGAAACTAGAAAATAATGTTATTTGCTTTTAAACATGCAAAATGTTAGAAATTCATTTATATCAGAAAGTGTAACCATCTTCTTCAATGTGAGAGTGAATGTATATAAAAACCATAATATTGTTTTCATCCATACGGAAAAGGAGTGGGCAGAGAGAGATAGTGGGTACATATCTTCACAAGTTCCAGCATCTGCCAACAGGCTAAAATAAATTGAGGTAAAGGACGGGTGAAGGTGGCAGGTTGAGAAAGCAATTGAGAAAACAGAAAGGATTATATCTACTCTGATTCTGGGGTATTCATATAGTAGTGACTGGAATCTGATACAGGAGTCTTGTCAGACTGAGTACTGGGTATTCAGTCTCACATACAGTGATATCCTCTTGTTTATATGACTGGGTAATATTTTCAGTGTAACCTCTGTTACCTCCCCAAAAAAGAGGAGGATTTGGTGCTGCTCCAAGCCAGTAGTGGGGAGAAATAATTCAGTGACTGCATAAGCGTAAGAGAAATCAAGAAAACACCTTCTCATACAAATGGCACTCTCAACTGCATAATGCTTTACCACTTGGTGTCCTAAGTGACATGGGAAAAGTTGACTACAGAAGCATTTGTTGTCCCCTATCTAAAGAACATAGAGCACCCAATGAAATCATCGGCTGGGCTGAAAACTTACAAAAAACAGTATTCTTTCTACTCAGTATGGTAGCTGCAGAGCCCAAAGGTTTATATAGATTCAAAAAGAAGAAAAATACATTAAGGGCCATTAAACTCCGTGGTAACACTTCAGCATGGGAAATCTCTAGCTGCAGGTTTCTGGAACCTGAGAGGTTTTACCAGGGAAGTATTGCTATATGCTTGAGCTGGTCTTTTGCTTCTAGCTAAGTTTGTGCTATTGGCATTTCTCAAAGGCAGGATACAAGGCAAGATATATGGTTAATCTGACCCAGAATAATCGTTACATTATCCTCTTATGTCTGCAAAGTGATGGCAGGTAATAGAACTTCACTTATTTATACAAGAATCTCAATGCAACAGACTGCTAGGGATGAAAATCACTGATGTGCAAGTCAAATTTTCTTATCTACAAGATCAGTTATATTTTTCTCAGATTTTGTTGACAGACATTTTCACACATAATTATTAATGTACAAGACAATATGTAGGCCTAACTGTGAAATTATATATGAAACTAAATATCACTTCTAAAAGATAGAACTTTCATCCGTTTGCAGATAGCAAGTAAAACATTAAAGCTATCACATTTCAGCAAAACCCAAGTCAATACTATGGATTATTACTATAAACAAAATGTCAACACGTGGAAAGAAAATTATTTTAAAAAATGAAGGAGAATAATAATCATTTTGAAAGGAATGGCACAAGAAGAAGATTTTGTATGCTATTTTTTATGCTTGCATTAGCTCTTTCCAAATGACGTAGGTAATCATGTATGAAATTGTACTTTTTACTGAAAGTCATCTTGGACTCCAGCTGAACCCTTGAGATGAAAGGCTAACTGTTCTCTGAGCCATTTATCATCTTAAGCTTTTTGAACACTCCATGTTTTACAGAAAAAGTACCTATCGTTCTATAGACCGATGATGAGAAATGCATTGTAAAGAGGATCGATCTCATGCTTACCCAAAATAACCCTCTGACAGAATTCCCTGGAAATCAGTGGGTGATACCAGAAAATGAATGTTTTCCTTCAATACTGATTCAATGTTACACTGTGTAGCATAAATAGCATGTTCTGGTCATATGATGCTTTTGTTAATCTGTAGTAAGATATCTTTGGATATAAACAGAAGTCTGCCTGCTGTGACAGATTGAGGATTATCTACTAAATCGCACTTCCGCTTAACTTATCTTGCGGAAAAATGTCCCTTAGATTACTTTACAAGGGAAAAGAGAAAAAGAGAAAGAATGAGAACAAGATCAATCAAGAGCAATTAATATTAATGAGGTAATATTAGAAAGCCTTATTAAACCAATCAATATGTTATCCAATATATTATTAAGTACTACTGCACTTCTGGGACTCTCTGGCCCATGCATACTTGATAGAGGAACCGTGCCACCAAGCCACTCTCAGTTATCTCCAAAATGGTCAGATGAAGAGATCAGGCATTTCTTGGCCTCTTCTTGTAGAATCTATAAAAGGATGGTATAGGACATACTCTGCTTTTCCTCTCCACAAAGTGATGAAGACACAAAAGACTTCATGCTGTAAATTAACACTAAAAAGACTTCAACCAGTTGTACAACAAATACTGATGGAGGTAAGGGAGAATGGTTCATTAAAAGAGCTGCAATCATCATAACTTTTGATAGCCTGAACTATATCTCTGGTTTCAACATTTATAGGCCAAAGGGTCATTCTACATAAATTTAGGCACTCTCTGTGCAGAAAACAAATCACCTGACCTAAAAAAGTCAGTAATACAGTCCAATATTCAAATGGCTAGCTAATGCTTATTTGTGGTAAAGGCCACTATTTTTAAAGCAATTAAGAAGTCATTGCTCCAAAGAGATACCAATCTAAGGGTAAACAAGCATGCAGATGTCAGTGAATGAAGAATATCACTAAATAATCAATATACAATTCAAATTACAGTCAGCTTGACTCTGTAGAGATGAATCACTGATATAGATGAGTCCCTCTTAGAGGAACTTAATGCAGAGAATAAGGACTTTACAGATACTATGAATAGGAGGCAGAAGAGAAGGAGATACAGAAGTGATATATAGAACTAGAATTACACAGATTTTTGACTATAGTGACAAGAAGCCTGGTATTACTTCAAATAGGAAAGCAACACAGGGATTCAGAAAGATGAGCTCTATGATTAAACTAACAGCCAGAGATGAGGAATGCAGGGCAGCCTTTCATATGAAATGAAGTTAGGCTGAGTATATGTTTTGGAAGTTAGAGAGAAAAGAGATTTGGCACTCCTATGAGAATACAAAGGAGAAAATTGATAGTGGTTCTTTGTTATGCAGGAAAAGCAGAGAGTTCACAAAGTAACTCTTTTACCACTCTAAGTAGCTTTGGTGAAAGGAATAGCCATGTAGTAAGAGGGTTTGGAAGAGAAGGTGAGGAGTGTGAACCATGTAATGGTATTTACAGCCGAGTAGCTGAACTTAAAACCGAGAAAACATCTTTTCACTTCTATGTGAAAAACTGAAGTAATGCATTTTGTTCCTACAGCCTGTGAGACCTGTGAACCCAACTCTGTTTGTGTACTACAATTGTGTTTTGTAAGGTAATAGATGAGCCACTATTTTGCTGGAAGAGGAGGATTTGGAAGAGGGGAAGGTTACCAGTGGCAAAATGCTCTGAAGATCTTAGAATGAAAACATAAATACTGCTGCTTTTTTACTGGACCAAAATAATTAAGTAGTGTCAAAGACAGCATTGTAGTGAATAACCATCTACGGATAGTTGTAAGCTTTTGGAGGCAAGGACAATCAACACTACATTCATAATGTTTTCTTATTTTATTTTCCTGATTTCTAAAGGAAAGGCTCAAAAGCCTCACTAAGCTGCTTTAAAGACTTAAAGCATGTGCTTAAAATGACTTAAAATCTTAATAAATCTCTAATGTAGCACATGAGATTAAACCACTACAAATGTCACAGGGCAAAATTCTGAACTTCCAAGTCCAGTGTAACTAAGCAGGCTCCAAGCTGTATTTAAGGGACATTCATGGGCAAGATAAAAATACTGTTCTCTCCCCGTGGTTGTCTTGACACAGAGCCACAACTCTGCCTCCTTGATGTCAAACAACTTGTAGAACTAAGATACTTGTATTTTCCCCAGGTGAAAACAGTGTTTCTTTTCTCTCCCAACACACCACTGCTGCCTCCAGAGAGTGCTCATTTCTCAGTAAGAACATTAGCCAATTCCAAGTTATTCACTGCTATTAATATCCAACTATTCCTAACATTTGACTCCTCAATAAGGATTATTTCTACAATGAGTTCCAGAATTTACTATTCAGTCATCTAAGGATTATCTGTGTGAAAGCAAACCATATACGGATTTGATTTGACAGGGGAATAGGAAAAATTTCAACCTTAAAGATTTCAGAAAGTGGATTTTATTTTAAGCTTTGCAATAAAACTTGTCTTTGGCCAGAGGCCAAGAATTTTAGCTCACATGGTAACTTTGAAAAAGTTTTAAGTGTGTGAAGATTTTTACAGAGTATTAACAGAGAAAATTGTTTGCAGCTTTATTTATATCATTTCTTAAGGGAAAAAGAAAGAGGAAACATACTATATCTGTAAAATCAATTATTCTGTTACAGTCTCCAAAGCAAAATCTCTCTTATTCTCTCTACATTAGACAAGCAGCAGAGGTGATTTAATTCATTGCAATATGTATTCAGACTAAAGAACGAGAAACATCTGCTATCTGTAATTGTGTTAACTACATATGTAATGTTCTAAGCTTCTCAACAAAATAGTAATAAAAGGATTTAATGAAAAAATTGGAAGCTTAATAACCAAATTATGTCCAATCATAAATAGTGCATATCTTAAACAGGACTTAAATAGGACTTGTCATTTTAGTTTACCTGTAAGACTTCCACACAGCACGTGAAGAACGTACTTCTCTCACAGAGCCCTCATGTCTGGCAGTGACAGCTTGGGAGACAGGGGCTGAGAGGCAGCTAAATGGGTTCAATCCTGCACAGTTCTGAGCATTCTGGCCTTCATCCAGGAAAGCACTTTTACTTCTGTTGAAATGTTTACTAGCAGGGTTTTCTGCATCAGGACCAGAATACTGAGCAGTTAGCAGTGTGAAGAACATAATCCTGGAAAATCTGACAGACGTAAGCAAGAAATGCCAACATTGCCAGTAAGTGTATTCAGGTTATATCCTCTCTTCTAAATTATTTTACTGAGAACGTTCTCTGGAAAACTGCAGGGCTTGGCATAGTACCTGTGCTTTATTTAAAAAAATATTTTCAGGCACATTCACCAAAGTTCCTAGAGTTGCAGGAGAACAAACTGCATTTAGAAGCTTTGCTTCACTGGCTTCCCAGGGAATTACTTCTCAATAAGAGAAGTACTCTGCCAAGTACTCTGCATGAGTCTGCGGCTCAAAAGAAGGTGTTGGACCTCTAGCAAATGAAACTGAAGATGGATTTATCTATGTGAGAGATAAGCTTTGATCAGTAAAACAAAACAACAAACGAAAAAATCCTTCCTTAGCTTCTGATCACTTTCCATTAATTTTAGGATTTTACCCTCTTTCCAAGTTTTGAGGTCTCCATCCTCACCTGATGGTCCTATCCGGCATCTACTCTAGCCATGAAAATACTCCTCCTGTTTTTAGAGATTGATGATGCGACTTGGTAAGATCCACCAAGGCCCAATGTAATCTCTGAATCACCCTCGTATTGTCAGGTGTTCTACATTTTTTACTTAAGAGCCACCTGTATCAAATCAAGCCAAGCAATTCATCTGTACCCACATGGAAGGGGAGTCTGAAACCATCTGCCCTTTGCCAATTACCCCATTCCTTGTTGTCCTGCCACTCAATGCTGCTTCCCTGGAGCATCTTCATGGATCTTGCCTCAGGGTCTGTATACTCCATGGCCTCTATAAATGACACCACTTGTGTGCAGGGCTGATGTCCCTGAAACGGAGTGCCCAAAGGCTGGGTCTGGACTAACGCAAGACAAGCTAGTAATGTCAGAAAGTAGCAGTTGCCTGTCACTGCTTGGACTAGTGCCTAGTCACCTTTAAAGTTTATTGCTGGTGCAGCGGCCTTGGTGGATGCTCCGTGGGAGCTCTGAAAAAGGGGCCAAGGAAACCTTGGGGGCCTGGACACTGTGTCCTGAATACGTGGACATTTTGTTTTACATTTGAAAAAGGCTCTGCAGCACATTTACTGGATCCATTGATTTAGCCACAGCCTAGAGCTGTAGTGAAGGGGTGGGGGTGGAAATTCCTCTTACATAATCTTTCTAAACGAAGGAAGTGTTTTCACCTTTGTGTGTCTTTCTGTTCTTTGTATAGTTCTCTATGGTATCTTCTGCACTCTGCATCATTCCATTGCTAAACGTATTTTGAAACTCTATTTACCTGAGTCTGCATCTCTGAGACCTTGATGTGGTTTTGCCCCTCTAGGAATTTCAGAAATAAATCAGTAATAGTTGTACCCTGTAATCTTTGTTCCCCATGCAGTTTTGCTTAGTAATATTTTTGGAATTTGTTTATGGCTACATCTACCACTATTTCTGACCCTAGTAGCCAGTTCCACACATTAATCAAACTCACTCATATGACCTTTCTTAGCTTCTGCTTGTGCTCAGTTAATGTTCTCATTCTTGCCCTCTTTCTGAGTTACAAAGCATCTGTCTTTCTCTGTCCCTGAATATCTTCTATTTCTGAAATGAGCTCCTAGCACTTTTGTCTTTAAAAATTTCATCCTTCTTGATCCTGTTTGATCAGAAGTGGAGCAATGCCAACTTATAAAATAAAATTCCAAGATATTTATGAGGGAGTGCCAGATAATGTGTACCAAAATATTTCTGGAGGAAAAAGAAAAGCCTGGGAAGTATATGTTTGTGTATCTGTGTGTGCTTGTGTGTGTGAAATAGGAATTGCTCCTACTTTCTTGGTGTTTTGACTAGCTTTAACAGTCACACCTAAATATACGGGATTGGAAGACTTTGCAATGATCATTAAGCCTAATGTCAGGCCCACTCAAATGTCAAAAACTTGAGAGCTACATAGAATTTGCATGGTATGTGCCTTACATTTTTACTTCTTGGAGTCTGATAGAAGGGGCAAAAAGAGAGAAATAAGACAGCAGCTGAATAAACACATCCTCAGTTTCTTCTCAATAAAGTTGTTGAGTCAGTTTATTATTTATTAGTTACCATCATTAAAACAATTTACCAGTTTTCAAAAAACAATGTGAAGTTCTTTCATAAAAAGCTGACTATAATTGATAGAGAGATTTTCTTTCTGCGGAATGGATAGCCAAAGCATATAGTTCACTTCTTTTTCTATACCATGGCATTTCTGTCTGAGATTGTATTCCAAAACATTTGTCATCTTGGGGGCATAAATAGGAAAGGAAGAGGTAGCAGCTCTGCATCAGTATCACCCTGGAAGGACCATTTGTGAATTGTAACTGCGTAGCCCTGTAATACAGCATTGCCACTGCTAATAACAGGCTGTAAGCTTTCTACTGAGTTTGCAAGGCCTCAGCCCTGAGGCTTGTCAGGCCTGCTCTGTCTGAACTTTTCTTGACCGCCCTGAAGCTTTGTTGTACTTGGTTTAGCTGTGACAGCAATTTCTCTAATTGACCAGCTGTCTTTGGGTAATTTGTTTTATTTTTATTTATCTTTGTACAGTACAGTCATAGTTTTAGGCAGAGAGCAGTAACTAGGAGTTTTACGCAGAAGGAGACATTACCGAGCCTAACACAATGATGCGGTGTAGAAGGTTACAAGCCTAGTACGACAGCAACGGCCGTGAGAAGTGGAGACACAGGATGTAGCGTAGAGAAGTACAGGCATGGGGTGACATGCAATGGGGCACAGGCTGGCACTGGAGTCCCCACAGCTATAAACAACTCACAAATGCTCAGTTAAAGAAATTCAGACCTGGACCTGGACAAAACTGGTTTAGGGGTAACAAAGAGAACTTGCAAGTGGTTTGAATTTAGCCAAAGGATAAGTCTTTGAGGGGATCTTTGTATCTTCACAAGGGACCAAAGCCCATTCTGTGCATAACTGATGTGGAGGCTTCCAATTTACTTCCTCTTAAACTCATCTAATTTTTACACACCAAAGCCTCTCTGCAAACCAAACAAATGTGCAAGAAGTCCTCACATACTTGGGAGATTTGCTTCAAGGCTGCTCTACTGCTCTGAACCAAAACACCGATACAGACACAGCCTTGTGAGGGACACAACAAGCAAGGCTTATGGAAGGAGCAAATCTGCCAGGAAGTCAGAACACAGCAGCAGAAGTGTAGGAATGAAACTTGGGTTCCTTATAGTCTTTTACTATGCAGAGATGGAAGAGGAATTCTGCAGATACAGATCTATCAGCTGATGTGCTACTGGAGGGAAGAAATACTACCAGCCATTCCCTCTGAAGGGGGCAGGTAATATCCTCCTATTTAAGAATGGGAGGCTGAAATACAGCTCTAACTGTACTATGGGATTATGTCCTGACCCATTCTTTTGGGGGAAGAGTTTTCTTCAGCCCCAATATGAAGGAGGAGACTTCCCACAAAATAAAGTGCTACTTTGTGGGATTAAAGGCCAGAAAATTGCCACTGAATAAGCTTATCTGGGTGCATATAAAAAGAGAGGTTCTGATGATCCTTATCCAGAAGCTAAGATGTTCATATCCTCTCCCTCCTCCCCCCTGAACTAGGGAGCCCCGGACATAAAGTCATCTCAGTAATACCAACCACAAAGAGAAGTCCACCAGAATTCTATAACAAAACCAACATAGGCTATTTTATCAGAAAGAAAAAAATTACTTATGGGTATATTCAGACACACTTGTTGACAATTTTCCTACTCAGCCGACACAGAGAAATTAACTTGCCACTTATACTCTTAATGTATCACACATCTACCCTGTGATCAGGACTAAACTCCACATCCACCCCTGCACAGTCTGTTTCATGAGCATGAGTGCAAATGGCGTCTTGCATGATATAAGTTAGTTTATCTGGGAACACATGGGTTACTACTGGTTACCATGCATTAAAACTGAAGTGAAATCAGAAGCATTGTTAAAAAAAAGAACCCAAGCAGTTTGGTTTTCACTATTTGCTTACACTCATTTTGTGAATGAGTTTGCTTCATGATGAGTTAATTAAAGAGCTGTGTATGAAACAACCATTCCCTGTTCATTCAGCTCTTCCTTCAAGACGTGTTTCTATCTGATAAACTTTCACTAATGATCCTTCCATGATCTGAAAGGAGTAAGAACTAAGAATATACTCAGAATAGACCAAAAAAGACATGCTATACTGTTTTTAATTATACATTTGACTGTCTCCCTCATCATCCCTTGCTTCATGGAAGATAGGGGCTATAATGTGGCTGCTAAGTGTGATGGCAGTGTGATTCCCAGCAAATCTCACTCCCAGCAAGGCATGGTTAGTGAATGTTTCTTCCTTCTGAATACAATGGTTTGCCATCGTGTCTAGACTCCAGCAAATGCAAGTAGTAAGGCACATATTTGTGCCTATTTATGTGGTAAAACTGGTATATGCTTAGATGCAGAGACGATATAACTTATCTTCACCAACACCTTTCACCAAAAAGTACGTTTACAGCAAGAAAATAGATTTATTCATAAGTGATGAGGTGTTAAGATTAGCTAAAGTCCACTCAGGTGTGAGATGCAGTCCAAAGGTGTCCCCAGGTGACAAAAACACATTTGCATGCAATAATACTATGCTAGTGTAGCGGGATAAGATAAGCCAATGCTCTACTTGAATCAATTAGCAGGAGTGGGAACTGTAAGAAAACTGAGGAGTAGGTATACTTCAGCAGGAGCACTGCTGAGCAAGCCTCAGAGGTGTTCGCTTTGGCACAGGCAGATCTGGAGGACAGGACTTGTGAGAGTGGGGATGCCAGTTCTAGGAAACAGGGTGGAGTGTCTCTATTTGGATCGATGTCTTAAGCCTGACTGATAATCTGCAAATGAAAAGGAAGAAAGAAAAATGTTGACATCATGGATTGCTAAAAAACTTGTTTTGTTCCCTGCATCTCTGTCTAAATTTATGAACTGCTTAATTAGGCCATTGACATTGCACTGTCCAGAATAGACACGTTTGATCCTGCAGTATCTTTGCTCTAGTGCAAGATCAGGATCCCTGCAAAACTGAAGCTGTACCCTCAGTTGAGAGCACAGGGTAATCTAACAGCTGATAACAAAGGTCTGGAAACCTGTTATATCCTCGGCTACAGCAGGGCCTCAGCACTGCATGTTTACACTAAATTTCAACACTCATAAAGGATTTCCTGATGTAAAATAAGTTACTTCTCACTTTCCTGCACTTAAGCCATAATAGAAACACCCTAGTTCAGCCTTGTAAGAGGACGAGGAGACTGTAATCTCTTCTTTATTCTGTGCTCCGTGCAGGGATATTCAAGATCTAACTCTCTATGCTCAAATTGCATTGTTATTTCTGTGAGGATTATACGCTATTCTGAGATCAGAATTATGTAGTACAGATGCAGCGATAATCTCCAAGTCAATGACTTTTTTAATGTTACCCGATAAAGAAAATGCAAAAAGAAAGGAAAAAAAAACACTTTGTTTTCTCATGAAAATAAAATTTTAACCTTGTTAATGACAAAAACAAAAATCATGTCCAACAAAAGGCTTTTCCAAAGCTGAGGAAGGCAGATCTGTGGCATTTATGTGCTTCCCAATCTTAACTAAGTAATCCATTGTAAAACTGGTGGAGCACGGGAACTTTTTTCACAGCTGCCATTCTAATTGCTTATAGCTTTGCCTTTCTAATCAGCATTTATGACAATATTGTCAGGCACAAATCACTAGGTGCTCTGTACAGTGAGGTATCATTATCCCAGTGTTTATTAAATGACTTGGCTAAATACAGCAAGTAAAAGGACATAGGTCCTTTAATTGGGATAAGCATCCAATGTTCTTGATTCCCAGCCACTACTCTATCGTGCTTTGCTGTGTACTGAGAGACACAGAAGATGGGAGGGACAAAATTCACTGAGGGATTTCATTTTAATGAGGATTTATATTCTGTTTAACTTGAATTTTAAACATCACATTCATGATGGGCAAATAAAAGGTATTCTAAATCTCAGGAAAAAAAAGTTCAGGAGGGTTATTCAATAAGCTAAATTGCTAAAATTTGGGGCATCTCCAATCATCCATTGATAAATAATGGGGTGAAGTTGAGTGCATCATGAATGATTTACCCAGAAGTGACTTCTCTCTGGGTGAAATTGCCATGCTGACAAAATACAGAAAAAAGTTTTGCAAGTTTTCTGTCGAAAAATGAATAAGAGTGTGTCATGGAATATTACAGAACAAGAATCTTTATTCTTTCATTTTTCAAATTTAATTGAGCAATACCATTGTTTTCCTGAGTTATTGTTGTTTAAACAGATGGTTGGAGGGCGCTTGTGTTTTCCTAATCTTACTCACTGAGATTTGAATCAAACTCTTTGCACCTCTTGTTAAATTATAGTAAGATTTTAGAGCTATCTTTTCTACCTTATTAGGGAAGAGAAATTACATATAATGTAACAGATGACAATTTGATACAGTAAAATGTAGCCAGGAGAGATGATGAGAGCTCACGCTAAAAAACACCTAGTCAGACCACATTTTCAGTAACAGCCATTAACTTAACTCCATTTCTTGAGCTCTGCCAGCTATAGCTGAAATCTACAGGAGCTGAGTAATAGCAAAAGGAGACAATCATGCCCAAAGTGCCTCAGATTTTGCATGCAGAGATGAATAGAACAGTTTTAAGAGAGAGAAAAAAATAAAAAAGGACAAAAAGAAGGAAAACCAAAAAACGAATCTTCTAAGGTTCACATAATTCCAAGGCTATACCTTTTACAATTAGATACAAATAGAAGATAAACCTAAGCAAAATCTATGATGCAGAAGATATCTGAGATTATTTCTCCTTTTTCTGTTCATTTCTATCTGATGCTTACTTTCCCTGTGGAACCTGTGGCTGCTCTTAAGTGCTTGCTATTTAACTGTGTAGCAATAACGACTATAAGAAGAGAGATATGCAAGTAGATTATATAACCTCCAGCAAATAAAATGTAAGAAAACATACTCATACAAAATTCCAGCTCAAAAAATTTAAATAATTGTCTTAAGTTACGGGGGTTGTCTGAATCATGCAAGAGCCATCCCAAACTCCTCCAGAGTTCTTGCCAGTATAAATGTTGCTCTTCCAGTGCAGGCTGTTCAGAATGAATGGTGTGTGCCTGTTTCTGTAACTGTCTTGCCTGTTCCTTACTGGCTATACATGTTGTTTAGTTCCTCTGCTTTTAGCTAGCCTCCCTGGGGGCAACACATATTTCCTACCTTTGCCAGAAAGTCTCATACTGTAGTGTAATTCCATTTTGGTCAAATATATCAGCCTAACCTGACAGATCTGAAGATGGAAGTCCTTTATCAACTTACTCAGTTAACATGCCTACACTTTCTGCTGCAGAAATTGCTTCTAGATTGTCTAGAAAATAGACATTTCAGTCTCCAGTCCCATTTCGTTCTTTGCCAAGATTGCTAACACTTGTGTTTGCTTCTGCTAATTCTGGTGACAACTGGCTATGAGCCCATTTAGTTTATACCAGAAATATTTAAAACATGATAATGACCTTCATGTTTATTCTCAACTTGAATTCAATCAATTGCATAGATGCAGCAAATCACAGGCCAATTTTTCAGTACAGTGAATTCAGAGTAGAAAACAATGTAAATACTATAAACCAAGGTAGCACTCTCAATAAATACACGCCAGATGTTTTTTTTAAGCATTTCACAAACTTACAGGCAGCAAACAAAAATTAAGTTGAATTTTTCATTTTCAACCTTTCTGTGTAAACACTGCTGTAGCCAAATTCAGCTGAATCCGTATATATGGAAAAGAGATGCTTTAAGTGCAACTACTAGGGGCTAAAATTTACGATGTGATAACAAGCAGTAGCTAATGTGAGTGAATGTCTTGGGGCAGATACAGAATGACTGTAAGATAAACCAGTCTGCTAAGACTGACAGTTTTATAGTGGCTAATAAAAAACCTGAATGCCAAGCAATATTTTAGTAGAAGTCAGTGAAAAGATTTAAGAACTGGACTGCGTTACTCGAAATGGCTGGCAAGTGCCAGTGAGGACAACGTGAGCTGCTGAATGACTGGAAGAAGGCCTATAAAACCCATAGTGTGACACTTGGTTGCTGTGTTGCCAGATACCATCTTACGCAGTGCAAAGAATAGTGCAAATATTCACAGGAATTGGGCGAGGCTTTACACCTCAGTGGAGGCAAAATTTTCAAAAATGACTTAGCATGGATTATTTGACTGCTGACAATCTAGGGTCTGCGTGTACTCCCAGTTGTCTGCTGGTAACACTCATCTGTGCTTCTTCAGTGATTCCTGGGTTTAGATCACTTGTTCTGCAACTTGTGGGCTCAGTCCTCGCTTAATCTTAAGTGTTTCAGCTAGAACTATTTATTTGTGAGAATTACAGATCTTTATGCTTTTTTTCTCGTACACTCCAGTACCTCTGTGGCTTAGGAGTGACTGAGAAACTGAGCTTTGCTTTGTTTTTAAATAGTGCTCCTGGTTGTGAAGGGAAGGTGACAGGTGTGTGCCTTTTGTCATTTCTAACAGCGTTTTCTGTTATGTTAGCAATCTAGGACTTTAGTCCGATCATTTTAGGAGAAGCTTATGAAGTACCACACCATATTTCTTTTTCAATATTTTAAATGATTTGAACAGGTCACGGAATGATAGCTTTAGCAGGAGCAGTTGTCCAGCAAATAAATGATCACGTACAGATGACCTACCTAAAATCCAGCCTACTGAAACCATTAAATAGGGCTTTACCCACTCTCTTTCTCCTTCTTGTTGAGGGCTTCCCTAGCCTCCCTTGCCACATGACTCTGTTAGGTGGCCAAAATGCAACTAATACACCCTTATGACCAAGTCTTATCATGTACTGGTAATGGACATCTACTTTGAGACACGTAATACAGCTTCACTATCCCATGAGATGACATCGATCTGGATTTTTGTCATGTGACAACTTCACTTTTATTTACATAACAAAGGAAAGGTTGGCACATACAGCCCTCATGCATCTCCATGAGAGTTTGCATATGCCAGGCCTTTTCCAAGGGTGGATATTTCTGCTACAGAAAAATCCTAGTTTAGCAGTTAGAACTACCCGCATTGCCATTGTGAATTTCTTTTTATTTAAGAATGATATGAATTTCCGTTTACTTTTGTAGAGTTTGAAATTATTGATTTATTTTCCAGTGTGACTTACATGATGTGATAGATATATTTCTTCTCCCATAAGAAATATAGAAATATCTTGTTTAAATTGACATCCAGCTCCTCCTTCTTGAAACCTGGGTACTAGCTGAGTCACTCTGAAGGTGATTAAACTGCTGATGAGACTGTTGGGAGTACATGTCCTTAAGAGATTGGGAAGGTGAGGAAGGACATGTTAGCTGGGTGTAGCACCATCATTCTGCCATCAGAAATTGGTGTTCACTGATTCAATATAACCTTCCAGGTGTCTCTGTAGAAGACTTCAGCTGTTGGCAGATCACTTGTGTTTTTAAAGACTTAGCCTTTATTAAGAAGGGTTCATGAGCACCACAACCTGCACTGTCAAATCCTCCTAATGCAGGTCCTCCATAATGGCCAAAACATTCCCCATGCTTCCCCCCTATTTCCACTGCGACTCAATCAGTATCAAACTATTGCAGCTAGATTATTTCCTTTCATCAGACTCTGAGAGGCTATTCGCTCTCGAGTCCAAGAGCCGAGCCTGCTCCGCAGTAACCAAGCTTCTCTGGAGAAACTGTGACCCTAGTGTTTCGAGTCCCATATGGCTCTCTTGCAACATAGCTGTCACCCAGTACCAGACCTGCACCCCTACCAGCGCCACAGAGCACTAGAAGGAGGCAGCAGGACAACAAGACACTTTCTCTTTCCAATTTCTCAGCCCATAACTATCAGCATACTTTCCATTTCCCTTCAGGGAACTTCTGAGTGCTCACTGGATCTCTCCCTTTACTTCCTAAGCAGAGCACTAGCCGGGGCTAGTGAGTTTCTGTGGATGATGTGGGTAACAGCAAGTAAATTATTTGGAAGGAGAATAATCTTTACATAATATGATTTACCATTCTTTAAAAATAAAGGAAGGTTGAGTATGGCAGTGGACATACAGTAGGAGAAAAGAAAACAGGTACCATTTTTAAGGCAAGATACGAGGCATGGTCCTGGGCACAACTTCAGGGTTTAAACAACACAAATAGACAGAATGGAAATGTGAACAGGGAGAGAGAATTTGGCCCATGGTTTTCTGTAAACATTTTCTATTTTATTTGAGGTAGTTTTACTTAAAATATGATCAGCAGTCAACAAAAGAGTATAGAGGTATGGTTACATTTCCGCAGATACTGTAATCTCCTGCAAATACTCTATTCTGTACACACTCATACATCTCATCTGCATACAGCATCTCTGTGTCTGCAATGGGAACATCGAATATGTCCTTCCCTCTAAATGACTGTGTTCTCATCATGAATAATGTATAACATACAGATTAGGGTAATTTTTTATGCACATCAGAGAATGAATTAAGTTGACTATTCATTAAGTTAAACAGTGCTGTTAAGTAAGACAGCAAGCTTTGTTTCAGTCCTTCACTGAGAGGTAGAAAACATCCATGTTTTAAGTGGAAGATTTATTGCATGTATGAGTAGTTCATTAAATCTTTGTTGCAGGCCCTGTAGTTTCTATGGACTATTTGGTATCAAAGACAAAATTGGTCAGATTTTTTTGACAAATAAACTGGAGTTTTTAGTTGGAGCTGAACTAATTAGTTGATGGCTATCCAGCACTCTCAGAGGTCTTTTTCTTTAGGCACTCTGTGGCCATTCCCATTCTGCTTGCAAACAGCAGTGCAGCAGCAGGCAGAATCCCACAGGGATAATTGACTCTTTTGTGAAGTTTCTTAATAGAACCCTTGGAAATGGTTAAAATTTGCTTCCTATATTTAGAAAAGTTAAAGGACACAGTCACAGCAGGTATAAATCAACATATCTTGGTTGAAGTCACTGGAATTATAGAGATTTTGACCAGCTAAATATAAGACCTCATGTCTGAATGTTGAAAGACTGAGCATTCATGGTAGGTTTTTGCTTCAGAGAAGTGTACCAATTTCTTTCTACTACTTTCATCATCACCCAAATAGCTCATTAAATGTCAAGTTGTGAAAATCATATTCCTGCGGATCAGGAAATATTTACTTATTATCCCTTTTGAATGATTTCTCACTAATAAAATTAGATGTTCACAATCTGTCCCTAAGTTTAGACTGCAAAATTATTGCTGCTGACTGTTATTTTTAAATAATCTATAGTGTATCTTGACTGACATATGGTAGTGTCTTTCCAAGAAATATTACATATGATTCTTATGGAAGTTATGTAAGACTGTCTCTGGTCTAGAGATGTTGTGGAACAGAAAACTGTTCCTATGCAAGTTACCAAAGTAGTGGATAAATGAGAGATACCATGAAGACTGTTAAAAGTTATACTGCTGGCTTAATGCAAGCAATTAACAAAAACATAGTAGTTTTGTAGTAGATAATCCACCTTTATCGTGAATTTTGAACCAAAGAATTTAAGCCAAAAGACTCCAAAAGATAATAAATGTAAGGACAGCTAAATGTCACTAATATAGCTATTCTTTGGATCTTGCTAAAATGATGATCAATTTTATGTAGATCTCAATCTTAATTCCAAGGAAGTGAAAGAAAAAAAAAATATTGAATCCAAAACGAATAGGAGTGGATTCCCAAACTGTAATGTGGACATCCATGTTTTCAAACTGCTTAAAGGGCAGTATATCAGCGCATTAACAAAGTCTTTGAATAACAGGCTTTGCTTTGTCTTCTGGACAAGATTCAGAAAGGAAGATGGAAAAATATCTTTTCCTAAGATATCAGTGATTTCTCAGCACAGATATCCTCTGGGACTGACTCAAGTAATTGTCTACTATTTCAACATATTTCCAGCATAGAAATACCACATTTAGCATTAAGGGATCTGTAAAAGAGGCTGTGCCAATGAAATGGATCATCTCTTCATTAGTTCTTCATCCCTTGGTAGGAGAAACCAGTTCTACCAGCAGTAGGTACCTCTGCCCATGGAGAGCAATGAGTAAGTGCTGCCCAGACAAGAAATGTACAGGCAGTAAAGACCAGCAAGGATCTGGAGAATCTGGCCCTGAACATTTAGTTAGTGTAATTGGTTTGTGCTTAAGTTAAACCTCACCAATGAGCACCCAAAAGAGCTATATAAATGTTATAAATCAAGTAACAACTTCTCTAATAGAGAATTAGGATTTGTGTGTATATTTTATAGTAAGAAAGCTAAGAAGCATGAGTTGAAAGTTTTTTTAACCTCTTGCATGGTAAAAACTTCAGCGACAAGAAGCTAAATAGACTGTACATTTTGTATGTAATTGTGGAATGAGTTACCAGTTCCTAGATCTTTACACATTTTACCAAAAAGTGAATTAAAAAAAAAGTGACTCAATCTTGTGCTGTTATCCCCACACAAAACTCCCTGTGGTCTAAATTAATGCCCTCTCTGATCTAAATTAATAAATGCTTATTAACATTTACTGATTTCTGCCCTCCAACTGCTTTGCAAAGATGTATTTCAAGTAATTCGACAAAAAAAGTCCCCCTTTATTTCAGGCACAGTCATGGTTATATATGTAAGTAATTATACTCATAGGAAGCTCATACAGGCTCAGCTGGCAGAACTGAGCAGGCGATGGGCCAGATGACCTCCAAAAGCCACTTGTAACTTGAATTAGTCTATGATTCCAGTTCTCAAATTCAGATTCTGACCCCCTTAGGCCCCCTCTTTTTCAAATGGGGAAACTGGGTCTGTGTGGAACGGTCTGGCACACATTTTGCAATAGCATTACTGTGAGAAGTGGAAATACCCCAGACAGTAAGAGTGTATCAGCGTATGAAGCATTTACTTTCAAAAATAACACTGTAATTTGCAAAAAGGTAAATATATTTCCGCTACTTACTATGTGATCACTAGATTTGGAAACCTCTAGCAGTCATAAAAATAAAAACAGATTTCAATAAGCATTTCAGAATAATCTAAGCTTTATCAAATTTGTTCTGGACATTAAAAGCACTTGCAAAATTTAGGCCATATTATCAGAAAGACTAATCTGACAGTCTTAAGGAGATGAATCAGGCTTTGTCATTATAACTTTCATTAGAATTAATGGCACTTGCATAGCTAAAGCCTTGCTCATCTGGGTAGAGATGCACCTCTGCTAGTTCTAGCTTGTATACAGACGGACATTTAGACAATTGGATATCCATGCCGATTTATGATCCTCTTGGAATTCAGATAAAAGCTGGAATTTAATGGCCTTTTCCCCTAGTTACATTTACTGTGTACCCTCTCCTCTCTTTCACACTAATCTCTCATAAAACATTTTCTGCTTTTTCAGATTTGGAGTGCCAAAAAGGCTTGAAATGGCAGATGAGCAAGTAGCTATTTCTTTCCTACAAATCATTATCAAGGGGAAATGGAAGCCTTAGGGCTCACGGGCTGCTCTTCCTTAAGGTTGTTCAAGTCTTGAGACAAGCCCTAGAAAAAGATATGCTTTTTCATCCTTTATTTTCACTATGTCCAGCGCACGAGGCTCTACTAACTAGCTCCTTGACTTTCAAAGCTTGCTCATCCCCTTCACAGCCAGGGACACATTGTCTTTGTGAAGGACGTGCTTGCTTTACTTTTTCTTTTCCCTGTAGAAGGACAGTTCTGCTTGGGAGAAGGGATGTTTAACTGGTTATATGACAGAAAGATGGCTTCTTATACATAAAGTTAGATTTATCCATTCATTTTGTGCAGAGTGAAAGCCTACAATCTAGTGTCTCCTGTTTGCAGTGACTCTGTTTAAAAAGCTTCCCTTTTCTGCAGGAGGGAGAACCCGGCTTCAGTTACTTTCCTTTGGATTGCAGCTAGAGCTCGGAAACTCCAGAGAGCTGAATAAACAAATGTCCCTCCCCAATTTGATTAGCATGGCCTCCTTGTCTCTACCAGCAGAAAACTGCGTAGCACAACACCAATTAAAACTCAGCTTTTGATTGCTGGTAAAAAACTGCAGGTTCAGGCCTGTGCAGCTCTGAAGCTGGGCTGGGGGTGCCGGGAGGCGGCAGCGGGCGCTGCTCCCCAAGCACAAGGACGGGCAGGTTAGCCAGCGTCCCGAGGAGCTTCCAAGCCGAGCCCTGGCAAGCGCTGACCGGCCTCTCTCCTGCACGCGCTCGAGAGACTGCACAGACTCTGGCTGAAAAAGGAGTATAATTAAATTTGCTGCTTTTGACTCATTCGTACCCAAACCCCACACATTTACAGTATCATTGAGAGTTTTAAAATCCAGCAGTGTTCAAACTTTGTCATAGAAGCAGGTCAGGAAAGAAGGGCACTGGCATATTATGCAAAAAAGCTTACTCAGAATTGCCTAGCGCCATGCTAGGCGTTCAGCTTTAATTACCACTGACATTCTGCAATGAAAATATCCATTGATGTCATATTCTGAATTAATTTCTATATTCTCCTCTGGAACTGGAGGCATTGATTTTAAAGAAAGCAAAACATCCATTAAACATAGGCTATTCGTTTCTGATTCCAAACTTGCCCCTTTTTACTGTGCTAAGCAGGTTGAATTATACCAGATCTGGTGTTATACTGCTCAGCAGCAGAAAGAATAGCAGACAGACTATTTTTATTCTCTCTGGGTTTTAGTTAGAGAAAGTAAAAACGAAAACCACTGGCAAAAATTTGTGCTGAACCTTCCAAATGCACAACAAGCTGAAGTTCATCAGAGCGGAGAGAGGCTGTGTGACAGTTTGTTTGAATGAATCTAATTATTGGTCTTGTCAGTAATGTGTTGCATCAAATCGTTCTCTCAAAGGGAAGTAATGCAATCGCACTGTCTACATACTAAGTGATATTTTGGTGGAGAGTTGCATAAGCTAAGTGACAATTAGGTTTGTTTCATAATATGTCCCACCTGAGTCAGTGAGAGAAAAAATACACATGCCAAAGGTGATAAGCACTGATGTTCCTTTGGATAGAATATGATCTCAACTGTACTAATAGGAAATTTTGCTAAAGTGAGCTGTAAACTCAACTGTTATGTGACATCCTTGCTGTCAGTCTCCTTACATAAAGCAGGCTACTTTTCAATGTTTTGTACAGTACTATTAAAACCAGGATTATGTGTGTAATGTCAGTCTCCAAATGGGTTGTCTGTAAATTCATATATTTCAAGACTTTCCTTTTCCTCATTTTTCTTTCTTTAACAGTTCCACTCAAAAGGGAGATGATGATTATGAAGATTACACCTCAAATAAGACCTGGGTTTTGACTCCCAAAGTCCATGAGAGTGATGTTACTCTTATTTTAAATGGCTTGCTGGAAGGATATGACAACAAGCTGAGGCCTGACATAGGAGGTATGTTGCTTTTCTTTTTAGCCCACTTCTGATTAAGTGGGCTGATTAAGAGAATTTTCACATTGTATTATGCTACGCAGGAAGCAGACTCTATTTAAAGTAGTTACGAAAACAAAATATGATGTAGTAAAACATCAGTGTCTCAAAAAGTAGCCGTGCTTTTGGAAGCTGGCGTCCGTCATTAAGATTGCTGAATACATCCTGAGACGCCTCTTGAGAGCGTTCTAATTTGCTCAGTCAGGCTGCCTGCAATCATCCATCTGCATAAGAAATTTGGAATTTAACTTTTGAGGAACTAAAAAGCCAGTCTGTCTCTTCTTTACATAGCTAAGAAATACTGTTAGACATTGTTAGTATTGTTAAACAACAGATCAGGAAAGGAAGGCCAAAGTGAGGATAATGTAGGCTGATCCTTGCATGATGTGACGGACGCAGAGCCACTGAGAGCAGCCAGTCTGCATTGACTGGTGCAGCATATGCGCTCACTGGCTCACAGGGCAAGAAGTGGCTGGGGAGCAGAGGAAGCATTTCCAAAAGATAAATTTAATCCAGTAAGGCTAACCCTCCCTGGATTCCCCTGCAGCCAGTGTAAATAGCCAGACTCCAGTTCGGACTCAAAAGGGAAGTCTTAGCTGCTCTAAACCACCTTTTGGAGGAACCTTCCCCTCCCCTGGTTAGAGAGGGAGTCCAGACAGACGAGTCTCCCCGAGTGGAAGCCGGTCAGCCTGAGAATGTCCCAGGTGTGCAAAGAACAGCCAGGCGATACCTCTGTAGAAGAGGTTACAGCAGGAATAATATTATGGAAAAGAGAACTCACGGGTGAGGCAGGCAGAGAGCAGCAAGCTTAATGAGGGAGGCTGCTTCTACCAAGTTTATAGAGGCTTATGAACCAGGGAATTTTTCCACCCTGAGGGATGACATGAGTTTTTAACCTTAAATGCATGTATATCCTGTAAATTAGCAGAGGAATTTGCCTCATTCTCCCAATCCAAGACTTTAGAGAACAGAAATGTATTAAGCATTCATAAACAGCATCTGGAAAAAAAAAATCTTTTAGCCAAGGTGTATGGGAATAATATAGTCACAATAGAGTAATTTCAAAATAAATGAATCTAACAGCTGTTTTTTATTCCTGTTCTAGAGCTTTGAGTAGTGTTGTTGCTTTGGGCTCATGAAACTTACTTAGCAGCAGCCATTTCTGCAGGCAATAGCAGTCATGTTGTATTTGGCGTTATAGTGTAAAATCAGTGATGCAACAAATCACAAGAGGAAAAAGTTTGCCTTCTCTGATAGTGTTTTGTCAGATATGTTGCTGTGATCGGACACAAAACGCACATACTCTCAGTCAGATATGACTCAGTCTAAGGTAATGACACTGGTTTCAATATTGGCAAATGATATAAGAACTTGTCCCACAGTGTCTCCATCTAATTTCAACTTGGAGATGTCACTGCCACTGTATATCTATCGTATTATCTTTTTTGGAGCTAAACATTTGAACGCGAGGCAACCATAGCCATACAACAGAGGCACTTTTTTGCCTGTGTTTGACTTGTATGTAGTTCATTTTGACCTTCACTCATGCTAGCAACTCTTGTTGTTTCTCTTGCAGTTAAACCGACAGTGATTCACACTGATATGTATGTAAATAGCATTGGACCAGTGAATGCTATCAATATGGTAGGTAAAAGATTGCCACGTTTAACTGTAATTTTAATGTTCACATTATTACAAAGCCTACATCATTTCTGAACATTATAAAGCTTCCATTATTTTTGATGTCGTGCTTTATCTGTATTATCTAAAAAGTCTCATTTTACTATTACTATGGAAGTGAGGACTGCATTAATCTATATAAAATGGCAACTAAACTGTGTGCTGAAAAAAAAGGCGTAATAATAACTTAATAGTTTTACCACATGCTCACATTTATATGACTGTGCTGCACGTTTCACTGCCTTGTAAGAATCTAACTCTTGTAAAACTGAGCTTCCAGACAAATTAGGCAAAAACATTCACCAGTGATACTACCATTCTTGCCAGCAAGAAATCAAAAAAGCCCCAATCCTTTCTCCTCTCCTCTTCCTGAAATTCCTAATGAGAAGTTAAATTATACGTCCATATGAGGGAGAGAGAGTTCTTTAGCATTACCACCACAATTCCTACTTCACTCTTACATTTTCTATGTGTAGAAAGAAATCTCAGATTGTTTTTTTCAGGTCTATAGTTCCCTTTCCAGCTACTGGCTTGCTAGTGTGTCAGGGAGAGCGAGTCTCCATAACTTTTGTCATTAACTGTGGGGCGGTGGAAATTCAAGGCCAAGTCTGTTCGAGTTATACCTGTCACAGATCCAAGGGAGTAAGTAATTCTTTTCTAGTTTGATCAGACATGGGTTGAGATATGGGGACACAGGATTAAAAAGAGGACCTCAATGACTCACTCACATTTTGGGTCAACCTATCCATAGGAAAATAATGAAAAAGAACAAGTATTAAAAAAATAATCTTTGGTAGACAACACCCTCAAAAATTGCCAAGGGTTGTTTTTCATCAATTCTATTATAGTCTATAGTTCATGTGTTTTTTGTTTGAAGTCAAGGAAAGCATATCAGGAGTAATGTGAAATGCTAAGTGCTATGTTTTCATCAGTATTTCTGGTTAACACAACAGGAATATACAATTGATATATTTTTCGCCCAAACGTGGTATGACAGACGTCTGAAGTTCAACAGCACTATAAAAGTGCTCAGATTAAACAGCAACATGGTTGGGAAGATCTGGATACCAGATACATTCTTCCGAAATTCCAAGAAAGCTGATGCCCATTGGATAACAACTCCTAACAGGATGCTCAGGATCTGGAATGACGGCAGAGTGTTGTACACACTAAGGTATTTACATCTGACTTTACTTCAAATTTCTCAAGGGAAGGCCAAGTAAAAATGTATTGATACACAAGTCCTGTGAAGTCAGGCCATTTGATATTAACTCAAAGGGAAAAAAAACATTATTTTTTCTATCACTTATTGGTACAATCCTGAAAAAGGGAAATACTGGAAGGTACTACTTGCATGTAATCTATTCAGAATGTTTGATATTGACACAGTAAAAGAGTTTCATATCTACCTATAGATTGCAATGTCTGGCTCACAAATAGTCACATTCTTATGTCAAAATCAATATAAGCACCATTATAGTAATTTATCTTCATTTTCATGTATGTTTTATTGTCTGCAAGTAATTTGGTCTCTATTACCTTTTACCTTTGTATTCTGTTAAAGTGAGGAATGTGAAGTATCCTTGAAGACAATATAAGAGATATTTTATGTTTGTCAAAGGCTTCTATTCCAACCTGATTAGACTTTAGCTAGATGAAGCTCAACCCTGCAAAATCATTTGATTCCTTAAACTTCTTGTGAAAATAAAGATTCTCTTTGCAGCATTGGTCATTTATGGTTTAATCCAAAACCCACAGATATATCCTGTTCCATTAATATTTTCAGGAATCTAAACTTCATATGCTAATCTCCAGGTTATTCAATGATGTATACATTTTTTTCTTTTGAGTCAGATTACCTTTATAAACTTTTCAATAATTAACAGTTACATGAATGCCTACATTTAAAAGTTACATATGCAATACATACTAACCTAAATGACATACCCCCAGTGACCACAAGGAAAGGTATCTCCTATGTTTGAAAAGCCTATATGTATTTTTTATTATATATGATATAATATTTGGCTCTATGCAAAACCCAGATCAAGACAGTATCTGTTTAAGAGAGCATATAATTTAAAATGAGAGTACATAATCAAAGACCTTAGGCATAGGACCACCGAGCTTCAGATTGCATTTTTTCTAAGTGTTTCTGGTTTTCTGCTTTTTTTTATTGGATTCCAAAAAGAAAGTTTTGAAGGAAAGTATATTCATTAGCATTTTAATAAACAGATATGAAGCTTTGGTTGTTAAGCTTTTAATATCGAAAGAACTGTCCGAATTACAAAAAGAGTTTCATTTCATAGTTATTTTACATTCATTACACACTGCATCACCAGAAGAGATAAGAGAATGATTGGAATTGAAATCCAGTGCAAATCAAAGTCAGTCTGATAAAGAAGATGCTAGATCTGCTTTTGAAATGTTAAATTGGACTTAGCTACACTACCTCCTCTTCAGACTTCATTACCTTTCTCTTCAAACCATTCAGCTTCTCTCATTAGAAAGAGATGTATCTGGTAGATCTTTAGAAACACAGTTATCTGACATTAATGTATAGTTAGTTGTTCTAGTGAGTCACAGCAAGCACCAGTAATGATTTATCCCATATCCTGGATCAACTCAAAAATGAAATGCGACAGTTTCACTGCAGATCTACGTTAAAGAAAAAAGGCAAAATATCTTTTTAGGAAACTGAGGAATGCAATGTTCTGACAGATGCACATGTGAAATCTTGCATAGAACATGTGAGAGACTAATTATTACTGTTAGTTCCTCATGTACCTAAGTATTAAGCAACAAACCTTGAATAATTTCCTAAAAAAACCAGTAAGAATCTCATCATTTGTGAAGCACATTTTTTGCCAATTGTGCCTCTCAAAGTAAAATAACTAATTCAGACTAAGGTTTTTTGTCAAGTAGAAACATGAGTGAAACTGGCTGGGGATGGGAAAGTTGGGACCACCTGGGCTGGACCATGACCATGAGCTGGTGGAGTTCAGGATCCTAAGAGGGAAGAAGACAAGTAGCAGGATCACAGCCCTGGACTAAAGGAGAGCAGATTTTGGCTTCTTCAGAGGTCTGCTTGAAAGAATTGCATGTGCTACTGCCCTGGAGATGAGTCCAGGAGAGCTGGCTGATTTTCAAGGATCACCTCCTCCAAGCACAGTCCATCCCAATCAGCAGGAAATTAAGTAAAGGTGGCAGGAGGCCTACATGCATGAAGAAGGAGCTTCTGACAAAACTCAAATGCAAAAAGGAAGCATTTAAGAGGTAGAAGCAGGGACAGGTGACCCAGGAAGAATAAAAAGACACTGTCTGAGCATGCAGGGACGGACTTAGGAAAGCCAAAACCCAGCTGGACCTGGGCTTTGGGATCTGGCAAGGGATGCGAAACGCAATAAGAAAGCTTCTACAGGCACATCAGCAGCAAAAGGAAGACTAGGGAAAATGTGGGACCTCTGCAGAATGGAGCACGAGCCCTGGTGACAAAGGACATGGAAAAGACCAAGGTACACAATGTCTTCTTCACCTCAGTCTTTACTGCTAAGACCAGCTTTCAGCAATCACAGGCACTTGAAACCAGAGGGGAAGTCTGGAGCAAGGAAGACTTACCCTCAGTGGGGGGTTTGGACACTGTCTCCCACAATATCCTCACTGACAAACTGATGAAGTACAGACTAGGTAGGTGGTCAGTGAGATGAACTGAAAACTAGCTGAACTGTCCAGCTCAAAGGGAAAAAAGAGCGTTTTACTGTGAGACTGGTTAAACAGCAGAACCAGTTGCTGAGAGAGTCTGTGGATTGTCCATTCTTGGAGATATTCAAAACCTCACTGGACGCAGTCCTGGGCAATCTGCTGTAGTTGATCCTGGCTTGAACAAGGGAGTTGAACCCCCGGGATCTCCAGAGATCCTTGCGAACCTCGGCATTGCTGTTCTTCTGTGATCTATGAAAACTGGCTTTCTGCTCATTAATGAAATCAAGTCATCAAGATCAAGAGAAAAAATATAAAAACAGTAGTAAATCCGAATCCATCTCAGATTCAAACTATATTAATTATATTCACCAGAGAAAAGGCAATATTAAAGGAAGACCTTAGCATTTTTTTGATTTGTATTATGATTATCTTGAAGTGAAACTGAAGATGGTGGAAATGAGGAAGAAAGGGTAATATGCTAAGCGCAAAGAACCCGTTCTACTTCTGTGTCAGAGACAGGACTTCCATTAATTTCAACGAAAATTAGATTTACTCCTAAATCCCTAATGTAGTTTCCTTCTGACTTCCTCAACTTGGTCACTAGTGGCCACAAGACCCCTTTACATACTAAAGTATGAGACACAGGGAAACAGATGCATGGAGCACCTGCATGCAGGAGCCAGGAAGTAGAAACAACTCATAGAGTTGCTCATTTGGACACCAAGGAGCGACAAAGAATAGAAAGTTGTATTTTTCATGGAGACTCAAGGAGCAAATAAATAGCACTCTGCTCTTCTATTTTTTTCCTCCCCCTTTCTCATTCTCCCTCTGCCCTCCATTCCAAAGCTGTTTCTTCTCATGGATTATTTGCTATTAATCCATCTATCATGCAGCTCATGACAGGGCTGCAGCTATGTATAGGCTAGCAACAATAAAGGTACTGAAGGCAAAATGGTAGAGTTTTCACTAGGCACATCAGGAGATACATTTTCTCTAATTTTGGTTTTCTAAAAGTACATATCTCTGCCTGAAAGATATCTGTATCACCTACGTGACCTGAGTTACTATATAGACTCTCCTAATATTATTTGGAGAGAAACATACATTTCTAGCACATTCTTTTTCTAACTTTATTTAGATGTCTATTTTGGAAAGAAATGAAGTATATCCTCAGAGTGCCTTTTTTTGCTACTAGCTATGAATGCAGTCTAGATGACTGTCTTGGATGTAGATGTCTAAATTTGGACAGAGGACTCACATCTGTCATTTCTGAAATAGATTTTTTTTTTCATGTAAAATACATCTCCATAGTGCATTATGGTGTGTTGTGACATAAAGATTTGTCACTTCTTGTGTGAGATGACCTGTATATTCACTTATGGATTTGCTAGTCATGAGTAATGCTGCCGTTTCAGATGCATAGGAACAAAACTTTAATACCTTATTCTATTACAATTTTGAAAGCAGATGATAAGGACCTTTGTAACTAAGAAAGAAACACTGCTTATCAATAACCATGATGTCTTACTATGTTTGGAATAGCCAAAATAATATATACATGTTGATACTTCCATTTAGGATAGCTATTTGCATATTTCAAAATCTTGTTCAATATTGGTAAGAACCTTGTTTCGCAAGTACACATTTCTAGAGAGTGTTCTGTATATTCTGATCTCTTTCTCCTTAGGCTGACAATCGATGCTGAATGTCAGTTACAGTTACACAACTTCCCCATGGACGCTCATTCCTGCCCCCTGGAATTTTCAAGTTGTAAGTAATATACCTAGAAATATATTCAATCGCTTTCCTGTCCCACACCAAATCACTGATTATAAATTTATATTTACACAGTCAGAGTCAGCTAGGGTTATATTCTTAACTAGACGTAGTCCCATGGTTTTCAATTTTATTTTGACCTTATTTTCAAGTACTTGAATAATATATGTTCAGAAATATAATATAGAAATATTAATATAAAAATGAAAACTTCTGGGACACATATGATTAATTTATGCTTATATCTTAGCATGACAGTAGAAATTTTTACTTTTATCATCTTATGGCCTGATACTTTCTCTTTGCACATGAGAGTTTTACTATTAGCAATACTTGGTTTCAAGGATGTTTGACTTCTTGCAAACAGGTCAAGGAGTGAATTCCTGGCCCAGCTGAAGACTTTTTTGGCAGTAACTGAAGGTTAGGCAAAATTGCATCCTGTCAGGTCCACAAAAACAAAAAAGTCATTTTTGAAATATTTATCTTAAGTGCTATTTTAATTTGTAATAAATAAAATGTGATGTTAGGTAAAAGGCACTACTAAGTAACTTGAAAAAAAACCAATCTATAACTTGCAATATGCAAGTTATAATAATTGCATATTGCAATATGCAATTCTCCAGATTTTCCCAGAAATAGAAAGTGGTAGTTTTCCTCCCCCAAAGTACAATAAAATCCTAGCAATGACTATGAAACAAAGCATTCTGTATTTTCCCTTGCAATAAGATGGTTACCCAAGAGAAGAGATCATTTACCAATGGAAGCGCAGCTCAGTGGAGGTGGGGGACACGAGGTCCTGGAGGCTTTATCAATTTTCCTTTACGGGGTTAAGAAATACAACTGAGGTGGTGAAGACTACTTCAGGTAAGACAACTGATCCATTTACCTTCAAATTAATTTAGGATTTTGTTTTAAAAAAAAAAAAAAAGGAAACCTCTGATTGTCCTGAACTCAGCACTGGCACTTCACAGAACAAATACAGGCTTTTTAGCATCTATGGCATGATCCAGGCTTTAGTATTTCTGAAGAAGAACTCACAGGAAGAAAAATGAATTGTGGTCCATTCTTGGATTCTCCAAAGCTGGATTTCTGAAAGAAATTCCTAGAACTGACAAGAGAAAGCCACTGCCAGCAAGGGGTGGGGAGGCTGGACCAGGCTGCCTCGCCTGCCTCGCTGTAAAAAACAGCATAGGTGAGCCACTACGGTGACAGTGATAAGCAGGAATTGGTTTTAACATCTTACCATCCCCTTCCCCATCTCCCAGAGCAGAATGTAGGCCTGGAAAGAAATGAAATTCAAAGTCCCAACCTCTTTACTACAGCAGCTCCAAGTGTATTTTGTTTCGGAGAACAGGGCACATTCAGCTCTCATTAAAAAGAACAGCCTCGCAAGCCAGAGTCTCAGATGATTCTCCTGCATATTTCCATCTCCTTGGAAACAAGTAATGGAATTTAAAATGATAAATGAGGAAGAACTCAGCTTTTAATAAAAATGGCAATTTAAATCCTACTAACTAAGCAGGAAAATAAATTCTCCTAGACATACATATTGTTGTATTTGTCAGTGGAAAGGAAATCAGTGAATATGAGAAGAATTGCATATTAATATTCTTGTATGTGCATGATATCCTTTGTCTTTGATTTCTTACTTTCAAAAAGAATAGTGAAATGAAAGCAGTTTTTCTTTTCAGGTTGCTTTTGATTTTTACCTCTATGTTACTGTTCTGGCAAATATATTGATTTAAATTCAAAGACCTTTGTGCTTATTCTGACTTCAGAAATATCCCCATCTACTAAAAGAAATAAGACAATTATTTCTAAAAGGTCACCATTGCTGTTATATTCAGAAGGAGAGTGAGATCTGCTACAGCTGAGAGCAGCCTGCTGTGCATTACACTGGAGTGCAAACAGAGAGGCTGAGAATTCAACATCCAACTTGTGAATCACTGGATATTAAGCACTGATGACATGTTTAGTCTTACGAACAGGGTAAAAATGGACTGAAGCCTCCCAGTTGTAGCCACATTTGCCTTATGGCATCTTCTGCCATTCTAGCTGAGGAAGATATTTAGTCAGCTATTCAAGAAAGCATTTGACCTTTCACATTTTTCCCAGGGAAAAAAAAATAAAGGTGCAAAAGAGGGCAAGAGAGGAGCGTGCGCAGGAACCATAGCTGCTAATAACTGCCATTACATGTGACACGGTGGAACTGCTCTCAGAGCAAAAATATAAGCAGCAATGCATCTCACCTCAGACTACCCCTGCAGCAGGCACAGCACGAAAGGCAGAAGCGAGCCAAAGCGTGGTCCAAGGTCTCATCCTGCCCAGGCTGAACACTGCCTTTACTTCAGACTTAATTTGAATTTCTTTTATTTGCTGTTCTTCTTTCTTTTTCTGCTCAAATCATTCTCCAATAAATTGGTTTTGGCCAGAGAGAGAAAGCAATAAATTCTTAACATGCTACAAGCTTCAGATCCACTGTTCCAGCACATCTTGCACGGGTGAATCAAAAGCAGTCCCTAATATTCTCCTATTGGGAAGACAGCATTTACTGGGAAATAAACTAAAAATAAAGGACAAACAGGAAAAAGACACATTCCCCTTCAAAGAGAAGCACTTTTCAGGGGCTAACCACTCGAGCTTGCACTACTCTCCTGGAGTACTACCATAACGTTGTGTCAGTTGTTTTTGATATGGTGACACATACCAGCCTTTTTAATCTGCTTAAACAAAAATAAGTAATTAGCAGTTAGCATGCACTTTAAAGCAGTAAAGAATCACTCTAGTTATCACTAGATTCCTAAGAAGAAATGCTCCTGAAAGCACCTCAGCATGGCTAAGTAGCTTTCAGGAGCATTTCTTCTTAGGAATCTGACCTTCTTAGATCTGCTGGGTATAAAAAACTTGGAAAAAAGTCCTGCTTCTTCTCCTGTCATTTCCACGTGTTTGATTTTCCTTGCTCCTTTTGTTTTTACGACCACAGCTAGGCATGAAAATCAGCTTTGATTTTGATCCAGGTGCATTATCTAAATAATCAGAAGGTGAAATAACAAAATCAGGACTGCTAGTGCATCTGGTCCATCTCCTACAAACACTGTGACACAGCTGGCAGGGCCTAAACAGTGTTCACTGTTTAGTGTGTGCTGGGAACTGCATTAAGTTCAGTATTCCTCAGCCAGACCCCTTCGCTGCCTATAATCACACTCTCACACGTACGTAAGAGTTTTAACAGTTTCTCCAAAAGAAAAGACATAGGAAAAAAGTTCCAAGTTCTTGGATTTATTTGCAGCCTATGTGCAGCCTGCAAGCAAACGTGAAGTGTTCGAATGCCCACACAGCCAAAGTGAGTCTCAGGGCTTTGTGCAGCTAATTCCGTGTTGTGGATGATGGGGTTTAGGTATAAACTAAATGACAGTCCCACTGGCAACGTTTCAGTAGGAATATGAGCTTAGGTACAATGGAGGAGATGATGGAAAGACTAAAGAGATTTTGGAAAGAGGAATATATTTCCCAAAATTCTCCCTCCAAACCAAACTTAAATGACAGGGAAAATTAGAGTAACCCGAACACAAGAAGCGGGGATTAGAGCATACAAGACTTAGCAGTTACTGAGTAGTTGGAGCCTCGGGAGTAGTGTTACGGCATTTATCATGGAGCCAGCTTTCCACACCTGCATTTATTCGACTTCAAAACAAACTCATGGCTCTGGCCACATGTCTCCTGGTGGCTAACACACCCTAGCCCTTCGCAGGGCTCTGGGCTGGCTTGGCCACTGAAGAGGAGAAAAGAATCGCAAAGCATGCTGAAACGCGGTGGCTACGCACTCCGTTACCTCACTTTCTGTCATGTCACAGCAGAACGTCCGCGACCTGGACAGAAAGGGGCAAACACCGTTTGTGTGTAAGGTTCAAAAGATCTGACACGCTTGCTGAAGTGACCACATTTATCTGCAGCTCTTCCTTTGCGTGCCCCGGCAGACGTTAGACAGCACAGCTGTAAGAGGTAAGAGAGCGCCAGATGTTGGACTTGCGTTCCTGAGCAGTTAGAAAATCCAGATAACAGCAGCAAAAAGCAACTGAACTCTTACAAACGGACCCGTTTCTCCTCTCTGAAATGAATCCCCATGAATTGTTACCTTGTTTCTCCCCCTTCTGAACTTCATTTTCTTCCAAAGTCACAGGCAACCAAACAGTAAGACATGATTTGGCTAGCAGAATCCAGGGTCCAGAATAGCTGGGACTGTTAAGAAAAGGTACTAGCAACTCTCAAGTTGCAGGTGCATGCACATTTCCTTAAAATGACCAGATACTCTGTACAGCAACGACACAGAAATCATCCAGAAAGAGAGGCAGTATTCCTCTCCCACCCTTTTTTTACAGTCAGTTCCATTATTTGGAACAAAATGCATAGTAAGACATAATATTATCTGAGTTATATAAAATACTCCATTTGACCTCATAGTCATATAAACTGAGATAGGTTTAAGATTTATTGTATCTTTGAAGTAAGTCCACGGTCACTGTTCAAACACTGCTTACTTAGTAAGAAATTACCCTTTCTTCTGTGTGAACTTTTTGCTCACAGTATAATACCGCAACGGTATTGCGGTTCTCCAATAAAAAGGGATGAGCTGGTAGAAAAGTATTTCCCTTGTCTAGGGTAGAAGTTGGACTGCCATCAGCGACTGAGTTTAGGGAATAAAAATTCAACTTTTCCTGAAATTTGGACGGACAAAGCCATGTGCAGTCTTTATAAACCGAGCTGCTATTTATTCTATAAAATCTTACCTCAATCCTAATGCTGAGGAAGGCAGTTGTTTTACTGTGACACGTTTAGAGTTCATGGTTTATTTTGTGTGTCTTTAGTTATTTAAGGATGTGTGATTTATTAGAGGTGCGATCTACCAGCGTGCACTAGTGGTAAAATAGCTGGTAAGTGTGACAGAGTGGACAGTTAACATCATAGAAAGAAAAAGAGTTGCATCACATCATAACCAGCAACAATAAAGAGAAGAAAACCAAAAAGGACTGCTCCAGCGCAGGACGTCCTTTTACATCTGCACCTAATTCAAACGCATGTGACTTCTTATTTTTGCTTTAAAAACAACATTTGCTATCTTATTTCTTTTCTGACCTTTTAGATTTAGTGTGCGTTAAAAATAAGAGAGATGAGAAAATAGTTTGGCAAGTTCACCACTTGTGAAACATATCAGGAAATGTTGCTGTTCTCCACTTTTTAGATTTGACTTTTCATGTCAAAATTAAAATATAGAGCTCAGCCAAAACCACATCATAGAAAAAAATGTGTCTCAATGTATACTGTTTAGGAGGTACTTCAAGGAAGATTTTCTAGGGAATTCTCTCAACTCTGAGACTCTGAGACTCTTGCTTGATTTGACAAGCAAGAAATGTAAGGTTTAATTTTTCCATTTGTTACTGCAATACAACAAGTGATACAGCAATTTACATTTTCCAGCACATAATGCACAAGTGGATGACACCAATTAGTGAGATGTTGCACTTTGAGAACAGTCTAAAAGAGGAAAATTCCAAAATTTGTTATTTGTTTCTTTAAAAAAAGAAGAGAGAGAGATTGTAGGAAGGAAATACTCAAATGCACAAATACAAAAGGATCAGTAGTTGTGCAGAGAAAACTCTGGGAGCTATAGTAATCCACAAACATATAATGGAGAATGTGATACCACAGCTGAAAATCCTACTTTTTCTGGGATAGGTTGCCCAGGTTGCTGTGGAACTTGGAAGGAATATTACCTCTTCTACTCTGTGAAAAACTGATGCCAAATAGATGCTCCATTCTGCTGGGTTAAAAAAAAATTCACTTTTAAGTGTGACATTTTACTAAAAAGAGGGGAGTCCACGAGACAGCAGTAAGTTAAAGCTTTAGAAAACATGACCTATGGAAATGTCTGGAAGGGTGGAGCTTGTTGGGAAGAAAATGTAATCAGTGATCAAAGGAGAGCTAATGCTAGACTTCTTACTCTGTAGCATTAAGTGAGAAATAATCAGCTGATTTGCATCAAGTAAAATTTAGGCAGAGAAGAAACAAACATACCCTTTTTAAACCATAAGAATAATCAGCACTAGCACAGACTACTTAGGGAGATTGTAAAATACTTGAAATCAAAGGTTTTAAGAAACAATTAAATATGTGTGAGAAAGAGTCTAGAAATACAGTGATCATATCTTAGACCAGGAGGAAAGGACTCGCTTATATCTTGAAAGTCTTTTCATCGATAAGTTTCTATGAATGTCATAACACTACCTTACAAACTCTAGTCCTGCTGATTACTCAATGTTTTTGAATGTACATCAATCCTGTTATCTGATATTGAACACGGCACTATGCACGATAGTTTCTGAATGCGTATATATGCGTATATGAATACTCAGGATAGACAGAGCTTCTGTTATTCACAGTTCATTTCTGGGACTAGATAGTTCCTTTTTCAGCCTGGACATTATCTAGTCCTTATTCGCAGAGCCAATCCTGAATTTTTAGTTAGGTATACAGGCATTATAAAAATAATCGATAAATAGCGGATGAACAAGTTGCACAGTATCCCCAAGACTGGTGAACCACCGTCTGCAAATTCCTTTTTTAGTGTCTCACTATTCGGCCTTTTGCAGAGCTCATGGGAACCGTGCAGTAGAGCCTGTGTATTGCTCCTGACTGATACACAGGGTCAAATCGGTAATGAAATATTTATCTCGTTATGCATCTTTTAAGCCACATCAACAGGTCTGAGTCTGGTTTCTGCTTATCAGGAAAATGTGGTCAAGGCTATTATTTTGTGGAAGAAGACATATTTCCAGACTTTTATACTTTATCTCAATGCTCTGTTGTAATGAAGTGCACTGCTGGCAGGCAGGCAGTTCCCAGTGGTGTCGTAATGGCCCTAACGACCAGGAGTCTTCTCCCTATGGTTCTCTATTTAGTCAAATATGGTATGACAGGTACATATAATATTTAAATATATTTCTGTTGGGAAATAGCCCTGGCATTAAAAATGGCCATAGGTGAGACACCACTGTGCCAAGAAACCCCTGGCAGGGGGTTTCCATAAACAGCTCCAGTTCTCAATACGGACTGCTCATAGCACACGGTATTGCCGAGGAATTCCCTCCAAGCACTGACAAACATTCCCTGTCTAAAGATTTTGATCTAGTGAATAAGGTACAAGATACTATGTACCTGTATGTTGCATTTGGCAGCATTTAAACATTTTTGTACTCACTTTGCAGAGGAGCAACTGATGACATAAGCTGTAAATCAGCAGAGGCTCCAGCCAACTGTGTCTTAGATTGTCTTGTGTATCTTTATTGTTCTTCTGATGGCTTAGGAGGTTATTTGTCTCAATATCCTAGTTTTTTAAACAGCTATATTAATTATTACCTTAGACATGCCAGCTAAAAGAATGTTGTCTCTCTAGGACAGTGAAACATTTAAAGCAGCAAACAGACACAATGGACTAAAAGGCTTTTTTTTAATGTTTGGTGCTTCAATGGAATTCCTTAGCTCCAAGCTAATATCCTTAATATCTTTAGGATACTCTTAAAACATCTTAATAATTGCATCCTAAGATCTTATTCATAATATACATTTTCTTATCATCTCTGAAGAAAGAGAGCACCAGTGAATATTTTTGCTCATAAATTCTTCATTTTTTTCTCATTTAAACTCTCCATCATTCTAATAATTCAGGACTATCCACATGAACCAGTGTTTAACATTACTGTATCTAACGTGTCATTATTTGAGTGAAAATTTAATGTAGAGCTCAGTTATTTAACTTTCACTCCCCATCCTTATGAAGAGTTACAGATGATCTGTGAGCATATGGAGGATTTTTCTCATTGTGGTGGTTTGCATCAGTTTGACAATGCCGTTAAGGAATAAGTGCAGTTTAAGGTAACCAGCCCTGCACATGATTACTTATGAAGGATAATGAATGTGGATAACAAACATTTCTCGAATAAGCCAGACGTTTGTATTTGTCCAGGCATTCATCAAACCACAACAACTAATGAACTTGCTTGCTAAAGCTGTAACTGTCGTAAAGTTTGTTCACTGAAAATAATTAGTCTAGTTCTCAGGATCGCATCTTCAAAAGATGTAGTACGATCTCCTCCCCCCAGTATCTGCTGTATACTCTCCTTTTTCTCATCCCAGTTGGTTAATTGTGTGGCAAATGAGTATTTATAGATGAATTCACATCATTGCATAAATGAGCTAATTGAGTTAGGCAGGCTTTTCCCTTCCTTCCTGCCACGTCGCCATCCGAGGCCTGTGCACGTGCACCTTCTCGGTGCTGTAATGTCACAGCAGCTCCGGCGCACTCGCCCTTGTGCTGTCCCCTGGGGAGGGACGAGAAGTCAGGGCCTAGCTGGAAGCATCCTGAGAGGCAGGTGCGGGCACGGGGGGCTGCTGCGGCCGGGCCAGGACCAACGAGTCCCCTCACCCTCGCACCTCACTGCTCTCGTGCCCCAGCTGCCCTCCTGGACAGACCGCAGAAGCCCGCACAGCCGCCTTCCCATCCCTGCCTCCAGCCTGACCCGCTGTGTCCAGCACGTCGCCTGCCGTCGTTTCGGAAGTCACTAGGGACCCATCCCAGTGACGGCAAAGCCACCTTGACAGGTTCGGTCTGGGAGTGAGCTTTTAACACACAAATCCCACATCCAACAAGAAAGCCTGTGGATCCAAGTAATATATATAGTTGGCTTTGTATTTATACAGAGTTGGCTTTGTATTTATACAGTTTCAGGCTTCTGCATTCAGGTTCACCTGCTGCTATCTACACGTATGGAGTTGAAAGACTCTCGGGTAACGACCCTTTCTGTTTTGGGAAGGGTTAAAGGCTTTCTTAAAGTTCCCGTGGCAGTAACTCAGCCATTGGACCCTCAGCTCTTCCTAGACTCAGTAAAGCCAACTGAGCCACCCCAGCAAAGTGAAGTGACGACCGTCCCGGGCGGGAAGGGCTGCTGGGGCATGAACTTCTCTCAGCATCACCCATGGCAACTGCCCTGTTGCACAAAGGCTCAGGAGGGTCACCTTTACCTTTCTGAAATTTATCTTTCTGAAGATTTCACATCTGACCATGTAACATGCGACGATTGAAACTGAGCTTTAGAAAGGGCAGGTAAGGATAAAAAAGATGAATATACAAGAAACCAGAGAACAAGGGATAATGTGAAGTCTTAAAAGCAATTCCACCAAACCTAATTGCAAGAGCAGAGATGCTGAAGGCAAGATTGGTTTTGTAAAAATATAATTTTATGGATTTAACAAAACGATGACTTCCATAAAAATGTTTGTCCATTTAGCTGCATGAAAAATAATTAGTTTTAGGAGATTTAAACTGTTTAAAAACAAAGAAAAACCATATTTTGAATGTTTCTGATTTCATGACAAAGTCAGCAAATTAACGGACTGATCATATCACTTAAAGCATGTCCTGCAAATAACTTAGACATCATACAAGCATTAGTGTTGCCTATAATGCCTTTGTGAATATATTTTCATAAGTACTGATGACTCTTCGAGATACAAAGCATATTAACACCCCAGTTCCCTGTTTAAAATTCCTGTTAGGTTTTTTTTTTTTTAATCAGACATCATCCACTGATTGACTTTAACAAAAACTGTTGCAAAATCACAAGAGAAAATCACTGTAATTCCATTGTTTGCAACTGGAGCTAGATCTAATTATAATGAATTGTGATGAGAAATCTTTAGTTCAAAAGGATTAGACATAATGGCTAAGCAGTTAAAGAAAAATGGATATTCACAATTACTTTAGCATTACAGTGATTTGGTATATTAAAGCACTTTCTAGAAGAATTTTCTTTAGAGTGAATAGGCATGCTGAAATTATTAATTTACATAAATGTTTTATTGTATGTTTAAATAATTGAACTTTAAGCAACAATAAATTGCAGGTTTCCAAAGCACTTCAGCCTTTGAGCTGTAGCGCAACAAAATAAACTCTGTAACCTGTAAAATGATCAGCAAAGCACTGATGTTTTATTTTCCTATGGATGGGTTTTTTCTCAACTCTTGTTTCATTAAAAAATAGTTTTGTAGTGCAATGATTTTAGGATGATTTCTTTCACTTTTTTTTCCTCATTTTTTTTTCATTTTCCATCATCTTCCCTCTCTTTCTGGGGGAAAAACAAATTCAGGAAGGATCTTTGAAGGTGATGACAACTTAATGACGATGGTGTGCATACTGCAGGGATTGTTCATTTGAAATAATGTTGGATTTACCTGGGGCATTTATAGGTCCTATATAATAAATGCATATGCCTCGAAGGTTGTTCTTGCACAGTTAAATCCCTTCAGTCTGTAAGTGAAATGTCTAGCTTCTGAATCGTATGTCATTACATAGCATTTCCAGTAACCTACTTATCTAAGATGCTGTTTTGTTGCAGGGAGGTGTCACTGAATTTGAATAGACATAACTGAAAGGCAAATTGGATGTAAGACGCACAAGGCTCCGTAACAAGACTATCAGAGTCACACAGCGTTAGCGGGAGCTAATAATACTCCAATCCACTCATAGAGCCAGTGTAAAAAGAATATGAAACCAATTTAGCACCACCAAGGTTAAAAAGACCTTACCAATCAGCTTTGACTTTTAATTTTTCTATCAATTAAAATATGAGAAATAAAAAGAAAATAGACCAGGTTGTTAAATAAAAATGTGTACAATATGTATATGCAACCCTATGATTACATATACGTGATTCTAATTCCCGAATACAATCTTGTAACTTTGACAGCACATTCTCACAGAGAAACATAGTAGTATAATTTTTGGCATAGTAGTAATATTTATATATTTGACATTAGGATCTTATGTTTAATGAATGTTAACCCTCCTTTTTTATTGTTAAACCAAACTCTTAATTGTAAATAGCGTGTTTTAACGTTGCCTTTTTAAAAAAGGCATAATTGTCCTCATTTTGATTTACATAGTAGAAGCTATAAATATGCCACTTATCTAAAAAAATGATACAGCCTATTAAGTGAATTCTTTGCTACTCTCAAGAAGACTGCATAATTAAGGCTAAAGAGCTGCAGGATAAAATTATGTAATAATACTTTCTTCTTCTATCATGCCCTACATAGGAGAATCTTAAAATATTTTTCAAGATTTAATGCATAAAGTATCACAACACCCTTTGTGTGTCTCAATGCAAGTGACTAGACATAATCATGAAACTAGTCAGCAAATTGTTACTCATTTTCTCATATGCAGTTCAAAGAAATGAGAAAATGGTCAAAAAACTTAGGGAAATCATGTATTATTGTTGGCTGTAGCTCATCATTTCTTCCTTTTCTAACCTTGAGAATGTACGTTTGAAGAGCAAGCAGTCAGTCGTACTGTTGTGGTAACAACCGGTCATACAGGGTTGCTTCTGTTCTCTGAGTGTAGGGGTTAAAAAAACAACTTTCATCCCTCACCCCCAGCAAAAGAAAACTCCCAAAAGTGAGCTCACACCCTACCTATTCCAAGTACAGATAGCAATGACTATTTCAGCTTACTTAACATCTCTCTTCTTTATGCAAAATACAAAAAATACAGCCAATAAAATACACAGCCCGTTATTTCCTGCTGTTATCCACTAATATTTATCTAAAAACAAAATAAAACAACTCTGAATCCTTCCAAGTACCCTTGTAGTTCAATAACATTTCGTTTCTTACATTACCATAGCAAACTACTTGACTGAAACAAAGCTATTAGGAATAATCAAAAAAGGTAAAAAATTCTAAAGAAAAAAGTTAATATCTTTGTTGTACAAATGCAGGAGCAATAACCAGAGTAATTTATGAAAGCATTCTGTCACTCCTGCTGTATTTATTCTAGAGCTAACGATTTTGGCACCATTTGTTACTGTTTTGGGAAAAGCAAGAATATTACTGAGTTTGAAGGAACCCAACTACTTTTCTTCTGCCTATTATTATTTTTTTACTCATAATTGTAAAAGCCGTATGACTAGATTGAGCAATATTGCAGAAATAAGCCCCAGACTTTCACGTATGGATATACAAAACGAAGAACTTGGTTGGGGGAATTTACTACTAGCAAATATAGTGCAAATAAGAAAAACTCACTTCAGCTCTATAAACCTGAGAAGAAAAGTGCGAGAGGAAAATATCAACCCCCCTAAACACTGGAACATAGAAACATGACGTTTCTCCCCACTTGTGAACTTGCTCATGTTATGTGCTGAGAGCAAATCCCACCGCTAGCCCCGAGGAGAGGCACCGCGGAAACCTCTCATCCCACACAGGCTATGGCAATTAGTTCATAGTAGGACATAGTCTCGTAAGTGATGCTAACGTTATTTCAGGGCTTGGTAATGACTAAGAATGTCAATGTTTAACTTTCTAGCAGCTGGCTGGTCTCAGATAACCCAGCTGGCACATCATTAGTTGTGGTAGCCCCTGTTCTGCGTGGAGCAGTGAGTCATTTTTTACTTGCTACCAGAGCTCCTGGCAGTTACGTTCTGAAACAACCAAATACAAAAGTAACCACAAACAGATATTCCCCTGCTGAGTTTGCCAGCTTTGGTGCCCACGTTTTCTTCATTAGGCTTCAGAGTTAACTATATCCCATAGACACACCTCTATACTGAGGAGTTGGGAGGAAAAAAAATCTCTACCTCTTCTCCCTCATTGGCCCACCTCACTCATATTGTTACATTCTTAAAAGTTTAAAAAGATTTGTGTTTCCTGGTGTGATAAGAGATTTTCTCTAGGGAAAATTCAAAATTAAAAATGAATAGTTTTGTGAGCAGAAGGAAGATTTCTCACAGATTTGCATCCACAGTAGAATTCTCTAGTGTTTAAGGAACATGTAAATGCCGATTTAAGCATTTTCTGCAGCTGAGGTATTTCTCACAAGTCTTCTCTAGATAGTTGCTCTGGAGTCTAACTAGAACCAAATTCATGCCTTCTTGGGGGAGGCAGCAGCAGATGGAGTGGCTCATGCAGTGAAAAGCAGTAGGGAAGCATTATCTGACAGCGCCTCCAATCCCTCTACCTTCCTTCGACAGCTTTACAGCTTCTGTCTTATGTTGAATGTGCAATAATCAATGTGTTCAGAACTACAAACTGGGATGACAATATGCTTCTCAAAATTTTAACAAAAGCTTAAACAGTACCAGTTTTGATGCTTATAAAAAAAACCTCGAGTTTGGTTTTTGCTTCATTTTGAACTAACTTTCACAAGCTCTGGAAATTCCAACCTCCAGACGGAACTCAAGCTCTAAGATTCCAAATATCCTAGTGAGAATTTTGGGAATTATATTGAAATCAGGAAACAATTAAATCTTCTGAGAGTTTTCAACTTCATATTTGTAGATTTAAGATTAGCAGTTATTTTATGCACGGTTCAGATAAGCATGTTGCCTTTGGGGTGCAGAATTAAAGTAATAATAATTTTCTCATAACCACTGATATTCTGGACAGAGATTCGCCAGCAGACCTGAGACCAAAAATTTTGCATAGCAAACGTTCACAAAATAACCTTTGACTGTAGCTTAGGCTGATTTTACCCATTTTCAGAGGTGCTAAAGTTGTTAATTTGCACAACCTATACTTCAAATAATGTTAGTTAACTGAGGGGGTTTTATTTCATCTGTACTGGCTAAAATCAAAGATAAATGTGATACTTAATATGACTAAATACCAGAGTCACTACCCAAGCACATGACTTGAAATACTACATAAATTAAATGGAAAGAAAGAAGTAGACTTTTAGAAAAGAGCAAAAAGGGCTTGTTTTCAATAATGGCAAAGCTGTAATTCTAATAATTCACTTATCCAGGGAATAGTAATTTGGCGGATATAAACTCTCTTTTTTGTTCTAGACATAATTTCGATGATAGTGGAATTTCTATCCAGGATCACAGTTGCTAGTTCATGGTAATACAACAAATGAATAAATTGTTTAATGTTGACAGTCACTTGGAGAACTTTGTTTACACCTGTTTTCACATCTTCAGACATTGACTTTGCTTTGCTTAAAAAGGTATTCACACAGAGTCGTTAGGATCAAGAGATGGGGAGGAAACTACATCAATACTACATGTATTTTTCAATAACTACTGTCACTCATCCTCTTTTGAACTTATTCCACTACTAGAAATAATAAAATGCTTAGGATTCATCTTGCTGGGAACCGTTTGGGATGCAACTTGAGAACAACAACTGCTGTCATTTTCACAGTTGAAAATGGAAGTTATCAACAAAATTTTGAGTTCTCCTTGTCACTCTTCTGAAGTGCTTTAAATGCTCTCTTGGCTCTCGCTACTCCTTCTCTCCCACCCACCGTATGTGCCTCTGCGTGGCAAGGTGCTCGCCAGGGAAAGGTGCCAACAGACACTGAACCCGAACACAGGCCAGCTGCCGGGCAGAGCTTGTTGAAGGGGGGGCACTGCTATCACCTGACCGGGATGTTGGTTTCTCGAAAGAAACTGATTGGCATGTCCACAGCCACATCCCTTCCAGGAAAGTCAGGGGCTCCTTCACAACAATTTCCATTATGTTGGGTGTAAGAAGTTATCGCTTGCAATTTTATTGCTTTACCTGTTTGGTTTTAACCTGTTCTGCTCTTTTGTGGCACCTGATTTTGCCTCATTTAGAATCTATCTCTATCAAGCTACCAAGCGAGATTATGAATGACTACTGTATTATTTCTGCATCTAACCCATCATCTCAACCCTTAAGTCTTTTATGATAGCAGCCTCCACAGAAAGATAAATGCAAATCCCATTGGGTCACTGTTTTGTGCATATTAACCTCTTCTGATGCCTAGTCATCTTTGCAACCTTATCTCTCTGAAGAGTAAAAAACACAGTAGCTGCTCTTCTAAAAAACAATCTAGGAGACGCTCCAGACATCTAGATATCAGGAACTTCATATTCCTATGCATGGATATATGTGCAGTGCTTGGTGTGGCTTGAATGGTAAAGCTCTGTCCACGATTTCCTCACCACAATTTTCAAAAAATTTTGAAAGAAGAAAGCGTTAAAAAGACATAACCCATGGGATTCACAGTGTTTTATCTTCAGTTTTTAAAGACGAGTAAGAGATTGCACTTTATGGCCTGAAAACATACAATGTAATCCTATTCACACTGTGATGTGGAATGTAGATTCCCAAGGGAACCTGTTTTGTAGTAGCTGTGAACATTATCCTGGATGTGCCTACTTGAGAAATAAATGTAGTCCAGATCCTCAAAGGTTTCCTTATAAAGGGTGAGTCATTTAAATGGATTTGGACCTGAGTGATTACATACACCTGGAAGCTCTACCTTTATTCCTGCAAAGCTGGTTACTGAGTAACTACAACTTGAAGTTGGTATCTGTAGTCTCAGGAGAATTTTTTGCATCCTAAATTTCATCTATTTGACTTGAAATGGTGATACTGGTTATAAATTATTCATGTTTCATTGCTATCTCTTTTGAGACAGGATCTTCAAACTAAGCATCCCCCTCATCTTTGTTCTTCCCTTCAGGCCTGTTGCATACAGGCCTGTGGCTTGCCTCACTCTTGTTCTTGGTATTAACTATAACTTTAGAGCATCATCTCATTGTTTGCCATTTTTCATGATTTCTCTCTCACTGACACCTCTTACTTTCTGAACTCTTCCTTTATTTACTATTTTAACCATAACCTAGTTCTTTCTGCTTCAGTGCCTTTATTTTTTCTTGTTCTTTGATTTAAAAACTCATTTTTTTTCCTTCTAAGAGCTAAAGAGATTCTGGGTTTGACAGCTTATTTTTCTTTCCTCCAATAATTTTACTTTCCATCTAATGTCAATAATCTCCTCTAAAAAGCTCAATAGTTTAAAAATACACCTAAACACATTTGCCATCTCCTTTCTTAGCATATAAATAGCTGTTCTGTTAGAGCTAGCTTCTTCCATTCAATTTCCTCACCAATCACACCTTAGACTGTTTTGTAACACCTATTTTTGGCAGTGTATGTTTCTGCTGTTACATGTTAGCTGTGATTGTGAACAAGATTAATTTGCACATTGCTGAAGGTTTGCACCTGGCTTCTGCAAGACAAAATGCTCAAGAAACCAGAAACAATTTGGAATCTACCAACGGAGCAGACATTGTCCTCAGGCAAACTGATAGCTAGAAAAGGAGGATGCCTGCCTCTCAAACATCAGTCTGCAAAAGCATTTTCTAGAGGAATGGCTCGAACTGGAAACAAATGAATTTGTGATTTTTTTTTAATGGTCCTAAATAGGCATATGCAATTCAGATGAAGGAAAAACCTATTCCACACTATTCTGCATTTCAAAATACAGCTATTTGGGATTTAAAATTTTTCACAAGGTTACAGTACCTTTAGAAGCATAAGCTGTACGTTCACTCTAAGGACTAGTAAAATTGCTTACAAGTTTTAACCTAATTATACTGCGGACACAATAGTTATATTAGGTAGGGATTTAATTTGGAAGAGAAGATACCAAATATTACATGTGTTGCATGCTGGCAGCACCGTGTATTGGGAAGCAAAGTGCAACAGGCAAATAAAGGCAGAGCTGAAGTAGCTGTGCAGGTAATGGGCACAGCTGTGTGTTTCCCTGTCGCTGACAGCCTAAGAAAGCCATGCATCTTACAGGCAGCTGCTTCAGAGGGACAATCTCCACCAGCGTCCGTGTCTCAGAAAAAGGAAACGTTCCTTTCACAGGGGAGTAACGTAGCCCTAGACGCAAGCAGAAACAGCAATTACCTGGCCCGTAAGCGGGCAGTACCTGTGCTGGGGACTCTGACAGCAGCTACGTTTGGCTACACGGTCGCACGGTCCTAGCGGATGGGGATAAGGCTCTGGCATTCCTGGTACACCGATAGACTGGACTTTGTTGCAATTGAATAGTGAGAGCAGCAACACATCACCATTGTAATTAGGAAAACACTAACAAGTACTTCACACTTCACTAATAGCTAAAAAGGGGACACAATCCTTCTCCCTGATCCTCTCCCCTTGCCTCCTGCACACAGACTCAAGACATCTTCAGGATTCCTTCACTCAAACAGTGTTTTTTTGAGTGCAAACTAAACTTTCCAGTGCAAGGGCTAAAAATCGCTGAGTCTGGACTGCCCCAGGTCATAACACACAGGAGTGAGCATGCAGACATTTGTTGGGGCTAGGAGGTAGCTCAGCTGAAAAATCATTTGAGGTGCCGCAAGCATGGCCCCATAAAGTGGTACTGGGCCTGGACAAAGCCTGGGGCAGGGAGAGGTGCATAAGCACCCAGAAATAGCCTTTCTGGATGTGTCCATAGCAGCACAGTTCAGAGGCATTCAGGGGTGCGCAAGACACAGAGTGCAGAGTAACATGTTTTGCTGCTGCTCAGTGTGCACAGAACACTGTACTAACCCAGCTATAACACTCCTTTTATCCTTGCTAATTCCTTCAGAGATAGCTTGAGTAACAGCCTCACAACGCTATGCTCTACTCCTAAATGCATCCTCCCAACTACAGTAAGATGTAACATTTCTGGTCAAAACTTTTCCCAACAAAAATGTTATTTGCAGCTGATTTTTCTGATTTCACAACAAAATCCTCATTAAGAAATTTTGAAAGCTACAGGCTAAGTACTGCCATTTCCTCCTGCTTTTCTTTCAGGGTTTTTCTTTTTATTCTTTCATGTTAGCGCAGTGGTGCTGAATGCCAAGAAGCCAATGCTGAGACTGACGATTTTCTGTTTTGGTATCAAGCTAACTGAGTTAGCTACTTCTTGTTAATGCAGATGAATACTGACATAGGCACTGAAATTCCTACACAGTGGAATTCTTAATCAAGAAACTGGTGTTAGAAGATAGTTTAACAAAGCATGTGAACATCCTCTCTCCCTGCCTCTGTATCCGAGAACATGAGATGTTGTTCAAACACAGAGCATGTACACGTTCCATGGAGCTTCCAGGGGAAGAAAAGAAGGGTCCAGAGAAGAAAAACTGCTTGCTGCCACCCTACAGCTGTTCAGTGGTAGAGCTGGGACTAGAACTGAGATATCTTACTTAGTGTCCTAATCAATAATCCACACTACTTCTTTGAGGTATTTTTGGGCTACATTGTTTTTCAGGAAGCCAATTTATTTTTCAATATGTATCTTTGTTGGGTTCTCGTGCTGGAAGTCACCTTCTGGCCTAGCTCTCTCATTTGGTAGCTGATCACGCTGAGCTCTGACGGAAGTTCGTTTTGATCTGTACTGCTTTTTCTCCTTGAAGTTTTGCCTTCCAGGATCTCATACCCGGGTGAGTTTTAGTCTTTTCTTGGTTACTCAGATTGGTTTCCTGGGGGCTTAAAACAAAATATTCACTGACGAAATCCTCTAAAATATTTAAAGGAAGCCAAAAATAAATGGAATTGAGGTCCTAAAAAAAAAAAGAAAGAAAGAAAAGAATAGTGCTGGAAGTGGAGCAATAGAGCGTGCTGTATTCCTCCTGGCATTCCCCTGGCTCTTTGTGTACTGTGCTGTCTTTCTAGTGATGGCCCTGTGCATTCAGTAGAAGCGAGAGGCTGGTGTTCTAACAGTACTTGCTTGTATAAATATTTCTTCTGCTGGGAGGTTCAGGCAGACTGAATCTGTAAAATCTGAAGCTTCCCTACAGAACTTTGCCTCCATGCATTCATGCCTTCTCTCCTCTGGAGAGAAAGTAGAAGAAAACATCAGGTTTTATTGCAGCCCCAGGTTGTGTAATACTGTCTCTTGGCTAACTGGAAACATAAAGATCAAAGATTAAATGCACTGTATCCTCAGATTCCTCTTCCCTCAGAATGAAAGGCTTTCACAGGAATTTCAGAATGACCTTTGCCATGCAAGACTATTCAGAAAGATGTAAAAGCAAATCCAAGAAGCAGTGTTGTATGAACAGCAGTAGTCCTGTGCAGCCACTTCAGCAACCAGAACATGCACAAAGCTCATTAAAGACAGGGCTGATTTCAGAGAAGAGTTTGCTAACATGTTTGCAAGTCTACTGTTACTGAGGCCAGAAACATTAAATCACTTGTTTTTTTTTCTATTGTGGAGTTCACCACACGGGTCTATGTCTACTTTCCAACTACTAAATGGAAATGTTGGGAGGTCTACAAAAGGTATGCAAATAGCATGCGAGTTTTCCTGTTTAGCAAGTACTGGCAGCAGATCTGTCACCCAGATTCATCTGTGGACCTCAGAGTCCAGCTGCCTCATGTCAGCTGAACAGAGAGGCACCTGGAAGGGAATTAGCCCCGTCTCAGGGCTGAATCGCCCTTTGGAAGTCATATATCTCTCCTAATTGACCATTTACTTCTAACTTCGTCAATGCAGATGCTTAATGTTAGCAGTGGTTAGTACTGTATACTGTATACAGTGGTGTATACCTATATTAATTCCTCAAAGGACCATCTTCTTTTATTTCATTCCCACTTTTTTACATCTTATACTAATCTTATTATACCTGGAGTTCTTCATACTCCCTTTTCATGCAGATCCTTCCCACCGTTGCCTAGGAAGTCCATCTATATAGACCCATGGGGCAGTCTTAAAGTTGTGATTTACCACCTCTGTAAAACCAAAATAACGACCATTTGTGCTTTTTTCCTTGATGCAAACTACTGAAAATTTCAGTATGATAGAATTTAATGCTTTGACTACTTTTATTTCATGACGTTTCATAACCTTGACAGTGTGGCTGATCTCGAGTACCAGGGATATACTGCACATGCTTTAAAGTCTGGTAACAAACCAGTTATCTCCAGTTCTCCCTGTATCTAAGAGCAGCCACAGTTGGATGCCACCAGGAAATGGATATGCCATCTGGATACCTGGAAGTGAATGAAATATGATGAAACCATATTTCTTCTTTACTCACATTGGTGCTTTCACTATATCTCGGAACATTTAGGGTCATCATGATAATAAGTCAAATATTCAAAATAAATCCTTGCCTTAAACATGCACAGAGCCCTTAGCTAGGTCCACTACATATATATATATAATTTTTTTTTTTTTGGAAGAGGACAGGCTTTATTTAGGTGTTCAGATAACAACCAGATAACAACCAAAATAGCCAAGGACACAGGGAGCCTGACTGAGTCAGGCACAGCAAGACATGCAGCAAAACAGCACCCCAGCTGGTTGTGCTGCTTTGACATTCTGGCCCTCTACTCTTTCACATTACTTGAAATTTCTGTCATCCTCACATTTGCTTAACTATTTTCTCCAATATTACATTTATCACAGTAAATCAAACACATCATTTAGGGGGAAAAAAAATGCCCTAACCACTCCTAACTGCTCAGAAATGAGATGCAGGGCTTTCACCCTGGGCTGACGCTTCCTGGGGGAGGGGGGGGGACAGGAAGGGGAGCAGAAGGTTCTTTAATTTGCAGATTATTTACACACTGGAGCATAATGGTCCCTCACAGCAGTTGCAATCTATTACATCATGCTGCTGCCACAGCTGAACACTAATCGCACACACTAAAAATCCTCCTGTGCTCGCTAAAGCCCATGTACTCGCTTAGCTGCTTAAAAAGAAAAAAAAAGAAAAAAAAAAAGGGAAGGATAAGTTGTTTGTAATTATGTCCCCAACTAGAAAAATTTAAGATGAAAATATATAGGGTCAGTAAAGTTCATTTTTCCTTCCAGCTTCCCAGATGGAGCATTAGAAACATAAGCACTCAGTTTCCCCCCAAAACCTCAATAAGTTTCCACATACTGATATTTCTCAGCAAAAAAAAAAAAAAAGTTTATGGTGGATCTTGTCTCTGTGAATTTGCAGGGAAGGTGGGAGCAGCCATAATAGATGTGAATTACTGCCTAGTGTCATTACGCGCTTTCCTGCTATAATTAGAACGTAATGAGAATTGGCACACATTCTCTCAAACGAGCAGAGAAAATAACACTTTGCTTGGAACGAGCGGCCAAGGACCAAACCAAATCCAGAACTGTCAGGCAGAAAGTCATGCCATCCGTAAAGAAATCGCAGTTGCTCGGCTAGCTGCAACGACCCACCGCCTTTTGCAGGAGTTTCATCAGCTGGCGTTGTCGCTGCACACGGACGCGCTCCAGCCCCAGCCCCCCTTCTCCCCGTTCCCTCGGGAAATCGAGGTGTTTGACGTCACACACGTTCACACACAGACGTACACGTGTTACTCTCTAAAAGCAGAAGAAAAGAGGAAATCTCCTCCCTCCGCCGCCGCCATACGATGTAGTCAGGATTCATCCTTTGGGATGGAAGTCGAAAACCCGGCTTGCAGCTACCCCAGTCCCAGAGTTAGTCTTACATAAACGGACTACAGCACCCGCTCTGCCAATGTCTTAATGCCGTTCTACCTCGTTACGTAATCAAGCTATAATCATGGCTTAGAAACGGATATTTCGAGCGGGGCTGGAACCCCTTCGCCTGGACGCCACGCTGCCTCCGCGACAGTCACGAGCTGCCCCGTCCTCTGCTGCCGCCCCGGCGGGCCGAGCCCTGGCAGGCGGAGCCGCTGGCGTGCCTCGCGCGCACGCAGCTGCGGCCCCGTGGCAGAGCCTCTCCTCCTTTTCCCCAAAAGCTAAACATTCAGTGTGTTTAATTTAACCTCATGGCTTCCGGTGATATAAGACTGGTATTTGGTTGCTAAACCTCAGAGGGAAAGAGAATGTCAAGTATTCCTGAAAAGGAAGAGAGTTTGGGGTTTTTTTAGGGGTCTGGTCACGACACAGTTTAGGAATGGATGAAAGAAGGAAAAATGGTGAAAGACAGAAACAAACACAGGGGCATCTAGCAAAGGAGGAGATAGCGAGAAGGTTTCATGGTCAGGGACTGGGGGGCAGTGATCCGATCCTGCCTTTTCCCCAGAGTCTTTTCACTACCGGCTGTGGACATCAATAAATCTCATAAATATCAGCTTACGATCAGCACTCTGGCCAAATTTCTGTGCTACCTTTAGAAAAATTCAGTCATGTGCCCGAATGATCAAATATTTCGGCTAAAATAATTTTACTGTGATATATGTAGAAACATATTGCACTGGAGGAGCTAGTATTTGCATCTCTTTATGTGACAAATGCAAAATTTTAGAAGTACTGTTCTGATAGTGGTGAACTAGACAGGCCTAAGTACTTTCCGATATCAGTTCAGAGAAAAAAAATATCAAAAATGGGTCATTTCAGACTTCAGACAATAAAGTCACTTGAATATGTAAATTCTAAATCCTCATAGAAAATTGTGTGTTTAGAAAGGAATATTTTGTTGTCCTTATACCACAACAACAGTGCAAGACATCGCACTGGCAGCATCGGCAGGCGAACCCAGTACCCTACCACAACAGTCAATGGGCTCTTCACCCAATTCCAAATACAGATCTTGTCAAGGCAGGAAGAGATGGGGGTGGGGGGAAAGCCAAATGAAGATGCATCAAGACAAATATACAGTTCTTAAAATATTTACACAACTGTTCATGCCAGATTAGAGCTGTACTGTACAACGTAGCCCAATGCAGTTTGATACCAGACTGACTTGGGCGCAGAGAGGTCTCGGAGTTGCCCATTCTCCCCTTTTCCTGCCTTTCCGGGGAGGGAGTCATGTGCACCCCGCCGCTGCTGAGCACAGTGCATACCCGAGCTCTGGTGCCATCACCATTTTTGACATGAAATGGTTTTGTCTATATTTTGCCACCCCTAAATATCTTTCTCCACTAGTGGCAGCTGTTCGGCAACGCTGCTATAGAAACCACATGCTACTAGTTTAATGGCATTTTCATGTACTATGACTAAAAATAAGAAACCACATCTTTTCCGTTAAATACTACTATTCATTCTTAAAAAAACATAGTGTGAACTGGGTTCTCTGCATAACAGCAAATGAAACCTTCAGCTATGTTAACAGTAAAGGAGAGATGGAACAGGGATGTATCTATTAGTTATTTATGAGGAAAAGAAGATGAATTCTGCTGCCACTATTGTTCTCATTAAAAATTTAGGTAGCTTATACTCATTATGTATAGTGCAAAGGTGATAATACTTTGGTAATATTTCTATCATACAGGAGATGGATTTATTCTCACAAGTGCTCCTATGATAACATGGCCATCAAAGTCATTTGCTGTGTTTGCATAAGTTTGTATAAATCAATATTGGGAATAATCCTAGAAAACGAAGATCCTGTTTTCCACTGGCAGACTCACAGCCATTGCTCTTTTCTTTTCTGAGGTGATAATGGCCTCCTGTGGCATTATTTTTTATTTGCTGTTTGCCTATGTATAGTCTGTCCAGACAGATGGACTGAATAGGGTTTTCCACACAGGATAAGTCATTTTTTTAATGTATTTGTTTATATTAGCTAATTTGGTGAAAAGGTTCCATTTCTAGCTACATTTTCATATAGTTCTCCAAGCAAACCTTTTAAAAGAAGTTCTTGACTGTTTGCTCTTTTCTAGTTTTCTATTTAAAATTAGGAGAGAAAAAACCTGTTGGCAATGCAGACAGCTGGTGTGTGTCTGGGTCTGCATGCACCATGTGGCTGCTGTTGGCTGCATTAACAAAATTATGCCTACTAATTATCAGATAAACAGTGCCCTGCATTAATCCCAGTTGCTAGTCATTTGATCAGTCCTTAAAGAACAAGGGATAGCCTGAATGAGAAACCTGGGGACAGTCTGGTTCATACATGACCGTTTTCCTCTTTTCTTCCTTGGCAGTTCCCAGCTCTGCCATTCTGACTTCTTTCACAAATGCACCTTACAGATGAAAAGTACAAATTATAGAAAGATGTAATAGATACTTGGTAGCATCTTTTTGCCAGTTATTAATTCATCACCAGTATGCTCCTATAGTATTTTCTCCACAGATTTTTACATTTTTAGGCATAAGAAGTGAAAATTATGAATATTATCAGAATTATTAAAACCCACGCAGATGTTCTTAGTATTAAAGGATAGCAGAAATCCTCAAGGTAACCAAATACCCAAGCAAAATCCTGTTCAGACCCTGGGACAGAACATGGCCAGTTATGGCAGGAGACCAGCCCGTGCATTGCCGGCCGCATGAGGCGAGCAGCTACCACGTTTCAGCACGCAGAGAACTTCTGGGGAATTTAGGTAGCAGCTGGTCTAACATAGCAACGGAGTGTGAGCAGAACTGCACGACGTACACCACAAACCTCTACAGCGCAAGCATCCATCTGCTTTTGTGAAGGGCCTCTGCCCTTCACAGGGGCCAGTAGCTTGGTAAGAAACAGAAATAGTATGGGACTAGCCAGGATACAGTTGTCTTATAAACTCTAATAAGCCTCCTTTGTCTACGGACACGTTGGTTATTTTCAGAAACTTGTAACTTAGCCACACGTGGATATATTTTCACAGAAATGCCAACATGTAAACAGGCGAGCCCTTCACCTAATCCCACTTTCCTGTTCCAAACTCCTCCTATTTAACAGAAATGAAACAATGAATTTTCTCCACTTCAAAACTCTAACAATGAAATGAAATGACACATACAAACAAAATCAAACTTGGCCAGGTGACCAACAGGGAATTCTTAAAGGTCTTTCGGGGTTATTTTAATATTTTAATATTTTAAATATAGTAGTGTTTAAGCAACGGAAAAGAGAATCTTATAACAGTATGAGTAAGACAACCTCAGCTATAAGTGTTGCTACCTAAACTGTAATCAAGGCACCAATTTGCTGTGATGTTAGAAAGCTGTTCTTTTCCCTAGCATTTGTGCTAGCTTCCAAATCACTTCCGAGTACAAATTAGATGCTTGTTTCCCCGGTACCTCACACTTTGCATAGTCACTTAAACATGCATAAAGAGAGTACTAATAGGTATAATTTCCCATTCACTTTACACAGGTATAAATGATTCCACAACTACGAAGCAATGAAGAATCACACCCACTGTGCTGATTAAATCAGTTAAGTGCAGTGTACATCCCCCTGGCTATGCTTCCTGGCACTACTAATTCTTTCTATTGAACCTTTGGGACTTAGGCCAGGACACAGACACAGATGGTTCCTAAAATCAGGAATTCCCTTCCCTTAAGGCCTAACAGAGCCTGAATCCTGATATTCAAACACACAGCTCAGTATATGATGCAAGTGTATAGCAAGAAGCACTTCCCAAGCTCTGAAGTTAGCACAGTCTTCTTTGATGTTGTATAAATTAGGGTGGCGTAGCATCCTAATTTTGGAATGGCACAGCACGGGTTTGAAATAAACCCTTTCACAATGGTTTACTATGGTCACAATCACTGGATACGGACAGTATGCATCTCCTTTTCAAAAATATCTCCTCCTCTACAAGAAGTGATTTAAGGCCTGTGCACTTTTTCTGTGTGTATCAGGGGCTATTGCCACCAAAAGAAATCTTCAACTTCCCATTCAGAGCAGCAGCATTAAGAGGCTGTTTCACAAGTCAGAATCTTGCCCTGGGTCTCCTGATCTTCAGAACATAATTGGTGGGAACATGCATCTAGTAGAAATCATGATATGAGTATTTATATAAGAGGGCAAGCATAACCTGGTTAGCATTTTCCCAAGGGACTGCATTTCAAATACATTGCACTGAAGAAACTGATTAACTGATTAACTGCTTATTACATCTTCAGAAGAACAGGACGATATCTATCTATATATACCTACATAGATGAATAAAGATGAATAGGCTATAGGTTTTACATAGGGAATCTAAATGTATTACTAAGGATTAATTATTTTGCTTTTTATCTAATAGGATTATTTTTTCCACGGAAATTTTATTTTTCTTTAAAAATAATTTGAACTGATTTGATTTATTTTATATTTGCATTAAAAATAAGCATTTTCAATGTAAACTAAATTTGGAAATTATCAAGGTATTGTTTTATACATGTATATAGTAACTATACACACCGCAGAAGGGGCAGGGCAGAGCATGGCAGGAAAATCTCTAGTGAAAGGCCAAATAATCTAAAATCTTCTAATCAGGGTGTGTAATGTTAAACACTTAAGTATGTTGTCTTACTCACAGAGATACTGCCAGGTCGCATTATCATTCATTTCTAGAAAAATTCAAACATATGTTAGCCCCCAAACAGCAATCTGGCAGCGCTGAGGAGCCTCCTTGCTGTGTTAGACAATACTGGGTAAACAAGAGCCAGAGATCAGGGAAAGGGGACAAAGTGATAATGAAAAGATTAGCGATTTACCAAGTGAGAGCTAGTGAATGACACTGTGGTGAAGATCATCTGGTCATTTTTGACTAAAGCAATGTCTTAGTTTGACAGCTTCATACAGGCATCACGCTAGGAGTGCAAATCACCTCAGGCACAGAGATAATCTGTAAGTAACAGACAAAGCGTACTGAAGCTGGTCCCTGCTGAAGAGCAGAGGGGGCCATGAATAAAGTCAGAGAAAACAAACATAGATAAACAGGGCTGGGCAAAGATTTTCTTACAGAGGTAATGGATTTCACTCATGAAAAGTAGGATTAAAACAAAGTACTGTCTAGCCCATAGACTCTGTAGCACTTAATGCACTTTGTGTTTTGGATGTGCATTTTATGACAACTGGTATTAGGTCCTGAATTGCCTATCTTCAGCCTTGCACTAACTTGTATACTTCTATAGTATTATGTGTTTGATTATTTCCAGAGTGCTTTTCTTACTCAAAATCTCATATATTCAAAGGGCCTGTAGTCATGCCACTCCAACACCACTTACATAAACTAGGGGACACCTGGCAACCTTTCCTAGCACATTCTACCACTTCAGTCCTGTTTTTCCATTTGCTTTATTTAAGATTGCTTATGTCACTTCAAGGTTGGAGGGGATATTCAGTACATCATAGAATTATTGGCTTGCTTTGTTACACCATTTCCTATCTTATGCTTGTCATTCTTACCTTACCTTAAGAAATCATCTTATCTTATCTTACCTGGAGAAAACCATCAGTAGATCCCACTTCCCAAACTCCGAAGGAAACAAATAAACAAAAAAAAACCTCTCTGTGGAATTAATATTATTCCTTTCTTCAGTAAGATTCTCTGAAATAGTGGAATTCACAACACAGCAGAGTGTTTGTAGCACCAATAGGCCTCTGGATCCAAAGGCAACATCGAATTCAGAAAAATGTATATATCCTCAAATGATTCCTCAGACTGGCCACCTCCACACTGCCTGACAAGTTATGTTGGATACTTAAATTTTGACTTCCTCTGATTTAACTTCTGCATTAGTAGAAACCTTAAAGCCCATTAGAGTTCACCTGGTTTCTTTTTATTTCCTTCAGTCAAGCATTGACTGCCATGAGAAGTAAGGTCTGGCAGGATACTTCTGTGGGCTTTGTCTATAAACATCAGGAGCTGCTATAAAGTGTTTCCTGTGGAAAACTCTGGAGTATTTTGGGGTTTTTAAGTGTATATCCATTAGGAAAGAAAGGATAATTATTGTATTAAAAGCAGAATGGTATATTGCTATGAATGCAACGACAATAGCAAAGCCCACCATCTCAACCAGGTCATTCCAACAGCATTCTCTCCGAAAAGTCAAAGTATGGTTTAGGCATCTGATTCATGTGCAGTTCAGAAGATTACTGAGGAATCAGTATTTCTTATGTAGTCCGTGGAGAAAGATGCATCTCTTGGGGTGCTGAACAGACACCTATGTGGAATAATTTAACTTCATTAACAGAGAAGATACAGATATCCTTCTTTGTGTCTACATGCCATCAAGAGTCCTCAGTATACACTGAAAGGAATTCTTATTCAGGCTCTTTTATACTGTGGGGTTTACTGTAGAGAAGCCTTAACTTCACATCCTTACCATCTGTAAGGTCGGAAAACATTATTTGCATTTTACAAATTGTAATTACATTACTTTTATGTAATGGCGACTGCATTATTTTCACCCAAAGGTAAAGTCTTTAAGTCAAAGGGAACATTTCCATTAACAACTAGCAATTTGAGATTTGAATTGAACCCAGCTGTTATTTTTAGTTCACAGTCTTGTTGCGGCCATCCCTTGAACCTCCAAGAGCAATAACTGTCCCGATGTGTCTGCAGTTACAGAAACATTCTTTCAGATTGTCCTCAAGGCTGAACTTCAGCTGTTGGCTCAGCTCTACTGAAACGGGGTCTTACTTTTTTTTTCTCTCCCAGAAGATTGGTAGGGCTGGCTGAGAACTATGCTGCTTCAACAGCAATCTCACAACTATAAAAACTAAATAAGTTCTTTAAAGAGGCCTTGTATATAGGAAGAAGCAATGACATCTGTGAGATGTGAACAAATCTAAAACAATTGCATCGCTTTTTACCTTTCTGGAACATGTTAGCTATTTCTAAATACTTAGCTAAGACGGCCAGTACCAAAAAAAAAAAACAGAGGGAATTGTGTTCAGTGAGATATAAAACATTTCCACTTAGATCGTCTCCAGAAAGCGTAGCAAATACTCTGTGACAGGGCACGGATATCTCTCTATGGAAATGGACTGGCCACCGAAGTGCATCATTGGCATAACAGTGACAATTCCAGGTAATGTTTCATCACTGCCGAATGGATCAAGGACTGAACAAGTTTGTTAACATTTTAAAAGTTCTTACGTACTACATTTTGAAAAAATGTATTTTTATTTTAAAATAATGCACAGAATATTTTTAAAATATTATTGTAATAGCTTACTATATAAAAACACTGCTTGCATTAAGGGGAAAATCCAAAGACATCTCCACGGTTTTCTAGAGAAAATCTGATAAAAATAGTGTATGTGCAGAAGATCTACAAAATGGAAAGACCATTTGAGGCTACAGTACATATAAATATGTGTGTGTATAGATAAATATATATATATATATACACACACACACACATTCATCTGTTATTCACATCCACATTTGGCTTGGATTGCATATATTGTTACTGAAGAAGGAGCCTCTACACGAGGTCTTCACAGTATGCCCTTATCTAGGTTAGTTGGATTTATGTTTATTTTCTCAGCACAGACGTTGGTTTGGATTTTCCTCTAATATTGATAAGCAACCGTGCTGGCTTGTGTATTAGATCCTGATATTTCATTCTTTTGAATGAAAGATCCTACAAGATGAGAGCGCTAGAACTACCAAAACTGTTGTCCAGAAAGACCAGTCCCAGTGCAGGACCAAAAATGTGGACAAAAAACACTAAAAAAGTAGGATCTGATACATCGGTTCAGCTACTCCAGAAGACAGTCTACCACAGTTGCAACAGCTTCAGAAAAAGAAGCAAGAGCAGAAAGCAAACAGATGATTTTTATTTCAGTCCTGAATTAATCTTTTGTACCTTTTTATAGTCTCATATATGTTTTGATTTATATTTCACCTCTTTCTTCTGGTAATTTTTTGTCTCATTAAAGAAATAGAATAACTCTGAGCATGAAAAAGGCTTTCTCTTAGAGTCTGTTTGCTTTGAAGTAATACAGCTACTGCTTAAAGTAATTTCTACCATAATATAGCAGAAACAAAGCCACTTTTGAAATACCAAGGCTATTAATAGTATATATCAAGGTAAATCAATAAAGGAATTAATTCTCAAAATGGACAAAATAATTACTTTCCCGAAAGTTAATATATGATCCACAGAGAGGAATGATTTATACTGTAATGTTATGGGTTCAGTTTTATGGTAGTCCTAATCAATATTTTTTGTGTATATATAGGACATACACATACAATGCAAATACATCTGTAAGTTAAGGGAAGAATCAACTATAGTTATTAAAACATGTTACTTGCATTCAGTAATATCTACTTAATAGACTGCACATCATTAGTTTTAAGTGTTTGGTCTGATAATAACGTAATATAAGTAAATTTCAAACAAGTTAATTCATGGGTATGGATCTTCGCATTGAAAAAAACAGAACAGCAAAAAAGAGGAGTCATTCTGGGAAAATTAAGATTTTAATTATGCCTTAAAACATATGTTTAAAACTCTACGTTAAGTAAAGGTACTGATCTAAGCAAAACAGACATGAGCCACAGAGTTTCTCTGACGTCTTCAGTAAAGTACTGGATTTGCAAACTCTCTTCTGTCTCAGTTCAAGACTGCTCTGGATTGCATTTCACAGAATTGGAATGAAGTCTTCTGTAGCCTGGAGTTCTGCAGTTCTTTGGGAATCAGGATTTCCCAGGATAGCTATAACTTGAAGTAAAGATGAGATCTGTTTTCTCTTTTTTTTTAGCTCAGAAGAAAAAAAGTCAAAATTGAACCTTTGCTCTGCTCCTGAATACAGCAAGAATTACTTAGTAGGTTGATAGGAAAAAATAAATTGGAAATTTCTTGGGAAAAGTCGGTTCAAATTCTCTTAAGAGGAGACAATAAGAGAGGAGATCTGCAGACAAATCAAAAATTAATTAGTGACATAGCCTTGCCCTGAAGAAGAGTTGAGGACATGAATAATTGAGAAAGTACATCTGAAAGCATGCATTATTTGCGGGCAGCAGCAGGGGAATGGGAGGTTTACTGGACCACCACCAGACACTCAGCTGCCATAGCAGGACTATACTAAGCATTTGCAAGTTATGAGGAATGACTTGGTAAGAAAGCAACCTGCTGTGCTATGCAAGAGAGGTTACCCTTGAAACTGGAGTTCAAGTCATCTAAGTGAACCTGCAAAAGTGTTCACTTTCACAGTGTGGAAAACCCACCAGTTCTCGAGGTGTACCAGCACGGAAGAAGGGATATGCATGTATTTGCCTCAGTACATCTGGTGAAAACGTCTAACATACACAACTCAAAAACAGAACGTACCCTACCTAATATCTAGAAAGTTTATGGGGGTTTTAACATGTGTTCTATCTCTATATGTTTTTCTTTTTCAGGAGACTATGTAGTCATGTCTGTCTACTTTAACCTGAGCAGGAGAATGGGTTATTTCACTATTCAGACTTACATTCCCTGCACACTTATTGTGGTGTTATCCTGGGTCTCTTTCTGGATTAACAAGGATGCAGTTCCAGCCAGAACATCACTGGGTGAGTTGTTTTATCTTCCCACTTTTATTCAAGTATCATTGACACCTCTGCAGATCACTAGCTTGTAAATGCGCGACATTTAATTTAACACAAGTTCTTCTTATCACTTAGACTGATGCATTCATTTCCAAGGTGGAACACAATCCAAATAACATTTGCATCTCTTCCTTTTTGCTATGTTAGATCCTAACTCTGTATATTGCAGATTGGCTACAACAAAAATTAGTTTCTTTTCTGATGACAGCAGTACTTTTTCTAAAAATCAAAAAGATGAGAAACATTTCTGGATTTAGGGTCAGGGACATCTTGGTTTTGTTTGCTCTATTTCCACATCATGGTAACTAGCAATACAAATGAAATCAATACCAAGAAGGAATCAATCTTTCTGGCCGTCTGCATGACACCAGTAGGAAAGCCACAGTATAGCACACCCTGACTTCTACTTTAGGGACTATAGGTCAAACGTAGCCTTCAGATCACAAAAATCAACAGAAATTGTTGGTACTATCTGAATTCCTACACCATGTTGCCACGAACGTGATATACAATTAATCAGAATTAGCAATTTCTACACAATCAGCAACTGTTTCACAAATAAACTAAGGGAGAGGTAAGTTTGCTTGTGGAAAGCAGGCGTAAGCCATAAGAGAATTAGCAAGGTAGGCTCCTATGACTGCGGAAACAGTTAAAAACACTTGATTTTCTACTCCTACATTAAATCTATGTGTGTAAGAATCATTTTAGTTTTTACTTCTGCATTTTCATTTCACTTCTGTGTTTTCATTTTTACAATACAGAGCATGAGAGTGTAAAATGAGAAACAACATTCTCATTCCAGAGCTCCTTTGAAAGGAACACAGGACTAGACGACCACTGGTTCCCATGACAGAATGTTTTGAGCGTTTTATTGCCTTTTTGCACTCTTCCTCCAAAAAATAGGTTATAAAAGCTGCTATCAAGAAGCATAAAAATCAATAAATATATAGAGCTGTTATTTTTAATTTTGCTCAGATGTACAATATAGACAACTCTATTGAGAACTAGTCTATTTGCACCACTGAGGAAGTAAAGGGGCCAAAAAAACAGTGGTATGAAATGTGCCATGTATAAATGTGATGGATTTTAGCTGTTCTGATGCATTTTTAATGTTCTTCATAAAACAATACAGAGAAAAATGTTCTGAGAGGAGAAGAGATGGCAAGGCACAGAACAGCACTTCTCATTTGAAGTGGCCTACATGCAATCACATACACATGTCCTCTTGCAGTTCCTACTGGATTAAGTGCTTTCTTAAGAATTTTTATGAATTTCTCTCAAGTAATACCTACAAATGTGTTTCTTACTGACAGTGCTATCTTTACTCAGCAACTAAAAACAAAAGAAATTGACCTCAATATCACAAAAAGTTTAAGGAATGTGGGCTTGAGATTACTTTGAAGAACGGACTAAAATGCTAGGCATATTTTTATTCTCTCTCCACCGCGGTTTTCTTCCTCTGACACAAGTTCTCTTATTTCTCAGTCTACATTAAATTAAGTCCCTAAACAAAAGGACTCCTAAAACCAAACTAAAAAACTCATTTCTTAGAATCAGAATCCTTCTAATCAAAACATCCTGCAAGGCAGGCCTTGCAGTGACCATGCAAAGATGGTTCATGCTCCCTCTTATTCCCCTGGAGCTCTCATTGAATCTACAATCCACTGCTTGGCATGTGCTTTTTACTATCCTTGCTATACGTCAGAGCTCCAGGCATCCTTCAAAACCAGTCAGCATGAGGTAATTGACAAAATTTCTTTGTCACCTGAAGTAATAATATTTCTGTTGTTTTCTGTCTACCAGGTATCACGACTGTCCTGACAATGACCACTCTAAGTACAATTGCTCGTAAATCTCTTCCCAAAGTCTCCTATGTGACGGCAATGGATCTTTTTGTGTCAGTTTGCTTTATTTTTGTTTTCTCTGCACTGGTGGAATATGGAACTTTACACTACTTTGTCAGCAACAGAAAGCCAAGCAAGGATAAAGACAAAAAGAAGAAAAATCCAGTATGTATCTTTTTTACCATCATGGTATAAAACTCGGTTAGGTTTTCTGAGAGAACATTTAAATCCCACTTTATGCTTGTTTTATTTTAGACTTTGCTATTACATATATATTCTTCTTTGGTATTAATAGAAATGTAAACCTTCACCTTGAGAATGAAAGGTCTATTACAGTTGTCTGGATGCCAGATAAACTAATTTCTTAGAATTTAGAATTTCTCAGAATCCTTCCAACCAAAGTGTTCTGCAAATCACAACTATCCCCCAAATCAGTACTTATGTCGTAAACAGAGCTCCTGCTGTGCCCTGTAAGGCAGAACTATCAGTTTCTCTGTCCTAGCTTTAGTGATATTCTCTGCCTTTAATGTGATGTCTGTATTACTGACTTGATTCTGTTTTTCTTATTATCAGGACTACAGTTAATCTTTTATATTCAGACTATGGCATATGCTTTTTATAATTCCCTCTTAAGCATCCGTTTCCTTCTCATTGTTTCCTTATCTTCTTTTCCTGTATTCTCTCCCTCTTTTATCTGTTTCTCTCCCTTCGAAAAAATGATGTGGTTAGCAGTTTGCAATGTTACTTGTGAGTAGATGGTACAGAATAACAAAAAATATCTATAATAGCCAATATAAGGAATCCTGGAAACAACTTCTATAAAGGCTGGGAAGTTTGCCCAAACAGGGAAAAAGGTTGTTGCTTATTTAGTTCAGGACAGACTTCTCGCCTTTTGCAAGTGAGCTGAAAAGTCTGTTGACTACAATCTGTGAGTGTGCTGAAAAGAATTACTGTAAAATACTAGAGGGAATAAGAAGTAGTGAAAATCTCATTCAAAAATCAAACGTGCCTGTGTAAAACGTGAAGGATATAAGAGCTTTATATTTGTAGAGAATATTTTCAAGTTCGTTTCAGGCACCAAGGAAACACTGCAGACACTTGGCTTTGCTCTCCTAATATCTTTCAAGACATTAGCAGAAAAGAACCAACAGAGAGAGATGTATTAACTAGAGAACATTTCATTACACGTTACTGTTATTTCATCTTTAAAAGAGTGCTGAGAAGCACATTCTAAAAAAATAATAGATGTGCTCTACAGTGTATAAACAGCCAGAAGGTCATCCATGAGGTTACAGAGGAAGAATTCTCATCTAACTTCAGATACGTTAAAGCTGGATTTTATCATAGACCTCTCTTCTGGTCAAAAGAAACAAACAGGCATTTCTGGAGGGTGACTCATCCTGGCCTTTCGGCAATGAGATAAATAGCTGTCTTTATGCACCTATGTCTTTCACTAGCAATAAAAGGATAACTATCTGAAGTTTAGATATCCCATCTAGAGATACCCATATTAGGGTAAATTATGTTAATAATACTTTATGTTATTATCTGTGAACTTCTGGGGACAAACAGAAATTGAAAAAATAGCCTGGATTCTAAACCCAGAATCTAGAAAACCTAAGAGTAGAGTGTTGAAAACCTTATCTACAGAAAAAAGGATTTGGTCTACAAGGTGCATTCATAAAATGTGAATGGTCTCCTCTTTCAAAACAGTCCCACACAAAAGACGGGAATATTCAGGAAATATGAAAAGATCTAAAAGAAGTTTGATACCTTAGGCCTTTGGCCCAGATGTAGTTACAAGAAAGTGAGAAGGCAAAAATGTTTTTTTTTAATATTATAGATACTTGTTTAAATGACTATTACCCCACCCTTTCTATAAATTTAGTCCTTTTAGATTTACTATGTTTTAGAAACATATTTTTAATTTACATTATTTTTGTCTCTTTCTTTTCTTTCTTTCTTTAATTTAAAAAACCCTCTGATTCTCTTTTCTGTCTACAAAATGAAAGCTTCTTCGGATGTTTTCCTTCAAGGTATATTGTTTTTTGGAATGGAAATTCACTGCATGCGACTGCTGAATTTAACTATTAGAGCTTATATGAGAGTGGTGTTGTTGTTGCTGTTTTTAATTAGACACCTAAGCATTCTACTCAAGGTAACTTCCTAATCAAGTAGAACGGTTATATATTTCGGAACAGTTTGTAGAGTTGATTCAGCAGCCCAAATACTGATTCACTGTTGTTCTGAACTTACCCTAAGTTCAAGAGTGACAAACATTATTGGATCACATGAATTGAGAGAGCTTAATATGTTCAAAACATTTGTGTTTCTCTCTTTCTCAATTGCTCATGGGATCCAATGCCACCAGCTACACCAGAAACCTGCAATACACCCTTTTAGAACTCATCTCTAAGCCCTCTTCTTAACCTTTGTGATTTTAACCAAAATTACAAAACCAAATCTATTCTGATGTTAACGTCAACAAAATTCAATGTCATCATCTCAAATGCTGTTCCTTATGCAAAAGAGTCAGAGTTTTGAAAGGGTTCAAGATGCATACATTTTTTAATGCTGTCACTGGATCAACACGCTCTTAGCAAATATATCCAGCTACGTTATACATCTGAATCTTATCTTCATTCAGAAATGCAGAGATTTTGTTCTAAATATATATATAAAATGAAAGTCAATAAATTTGCATACTCATGAGATGGAATTGTTGTTATTTTATTCAAATAACTATCAGCAAGAAATTCCGAGGCCTGTCTTTGTCATTCCAGTGTTCACCAAATGCTCAGATGAGTTATAAATGCTTAATTTGCTTCAGTCATTCCAAACATATATGTACAGTTACTATATAAAATTGAGAGCAACCTTCTAGTTGGTGAACATTAGTAGATGCTAACTGCATATACTTGCACAAACTATTGGAGGGTTATAGAGCCTCTCCTAACCTTAATTCAGAAGACCCAATTGTTGCTTTTTTTTCCTCATATATAGTATTTGCCCATGTCTCAGCATGAACCAGTCCTAAATTAAAGAAAATCCTGCATTTCCAGTTGATTATTTCAGTTCCTTCCATGTGCAACACCCAAAATGCCTTCATGTATCAAGCAGCTATGTAAAATACAAAACAAAAGCAATTCAAAATACCATCAATTACATTCCTGAATGTTTCCTTTAACCTCTACTGTTTACTTAGTTTGGCATTGGAGCTAATTGTCCATAGCTGTTAACTGTATACTGATTTGTGCTGCTTACCTCTAAAGTTGAAGTGTATTATGCAACTAATTTGAATAAATTCAAGTTAGTGTTCCCATTAGAACTCCTCAGCAATTTCCTGTGTACCCCACGCAGAATCATCATTCACATGTTGACCATTAGTCTCTATTTCCCTAGTGGACTGGTGATAATAACGGTGTATTTCCCTCCCACATCTTCTTCTTTTTCTGCCGCTCCATCCCAGGCACCTACAATTGACATCCGGCCTCGATCAGCTACTATTCAAATGAACAATGCTACACACCTCCAAGAAAGGGATGAAGAATATGGGTATGAGTGTCTCGATGGCAAGGACTGTGCCAGTTTTTTTTGCTGCTTTGAGGATTGTCGAACGGGAGCGTGGAGGCATGGCAGAATACACATCCGCATTGCCAAAATGGACTCCTATGCTCGCATCTTCTTCCCAACTGCCTTCTGTTTGTTTAACCTGGTGTATTGGGTATCATATCTTTACCTTTAAAAGCAGAATGAAATCAGTGATATGAGCCTTACTCACTGAATTTCTTAGAGAGATGGTTTCCTTTCTAAGTCCACTTGAAGTATTTATGACGCGCTTTATAGTGGTCTGAATTCTTTAGTGCCATAACCCACTAAATATCGATCACATCATTTGTCCAAAAATTGCCATCAGGTTATTGTGAATTAAATATCCATTCAACATGTTGAAACAATTTGAAATAAAAATCATAGAAACAGGTTATATACAGCTATACCTGTTGGAATAGAGACGAGCAGAGCAGACAGGGCAAGGAGAGCATGGTAACACTACTTAGCAGTTGGTACTGCCACTTCAAACACGAGTGACTGCGACTAGAATTCCCAGGTAAAGTACTGTACAGTTTGTTAACGTTGGCTATAATTATGCTATAGCTTTATTCTCTGTGGGCTTTTCTTTTTGGAAGAGTCATCTCTCACTTTGAATAGGTATTATTAAGCTAGAAAAATAACCTCTACTCCCACCCAGATAAAAACAGACCTTTCCTTTTGCTATCCCTTTAAGAGCACATGTACAATGCTGTAAATATTTCAGTACCTTATAGTACATAAAGTCTAGTGCATGCATCTTTTGGGGGCCAAAATAAATGAAACAAAGGTACCATAAAGTATTGTCTTTTATTTTGTGTCTCTGGATGTGCTATTGTAATTGAAATGTGGATAACAATCATATTTTTTCCTTGAAAAATTACCCCTTTCCCCCATGCATGGAAGATCCAAGCAGACAGCACTTTCATGTAAGACATTAGCGAAGCCTTAAGGATTCAAATAAGTAACATGTAGACAAATCTGTATGGCCAATATAATAGTTTATAAAGTATACTGTATGTGTCTGCAGCTGTTGTAGCCTTCATTTTCCATTGATAATGTTGCCGTATTTCAGCCGAATTTCCAGTAATTATGCATTGCAAGATCAGCTACTAAATTCAGTCCATGTGCTTCTACTGTTCTTTTCCCATGTTGAGCTTTACTATTTTTCTCACACAAAGGTTTTTTTCTTTCTTTCTGTCTTTAATCCAGGCCAGGAAATAGCTTTTCTTCTAGTCATTACTTTTATATACAAACCTCAAGTTCATTTTGAAACATTAAACTTTCATCGTGTATACACATACAATTCAGTGCCCATTCATGTCCTTGATCAGCAATAGTTGTTGTCAGTGCTGCTTTTCACTCTGTGAGTACCTTTACTAAAACAAACCCTTATTATGGCTAGCACACAGTTTATAGATAACCTTGAAAATAAAAGGGAACAGAGGGCATATTAGCTACTAAACCATATGTATGCAGTTTGTGTGCATTTAAAACCTTCAACCCATCTGGATGAATCTTGAAATCTATTTATCCACTGGTTTTCAGAACCAATATGATACTCAATTATGCAACCTTAAGCACATGTAAATACTACTGACTTATTTTTTATTTTCAAAGATGTAAAATGTCACCTTCAGGAAAGTAGGCTTGCAGATTGCAAAGGCAGATATATAACTTATCATTATAGAATTATTAATAGCTAAAATGGAGGAAAAGGAAAGTTTTCCAATGTTTGTATAGTTTTGGAAATAACAATGTATAAAAAAGGTATAACTCCTGATCATCAATTGCTCCTTGTCCAATGTATTTGAAAACCTTTTAATAAAGGAATTGCACACACCTGTGGACTTTTTCAATAAAACTGCTGCACTCAATTCCACAGTTGTCTTGTGGTTAGTTTGTTAAAAGCATGCATCAAGGACTAGACTCATCTTTAAGCTGACTCATCAGCTGTCTAAATATAAGCAATTATAATCACCATAACCCTCTGCATTGTCTCATTTTGTAGTCAAATGGCGCACTCACATAACCTTCAAGGTTGGGGTCTAAATCTTTAAAATCATCCTGAAGATTACCCTATTCTTCAAAAAATCACTGAATTGGAAGTATCCTGATAAAAAGAGACGACTTTTGCTTCTCTACTTAAAATATTGAGTGTTTCCACTGCCTGAATGGGTCAGTCCCCTTTCATAAGAAAATATGTTGCAGCTGGTGCCAGACAGATCGTTGAACAATCATTTTTTTGTGGTGGTCAGTGATTTAACAGCTTTCTGTTAGTTCCTTCCATTTACCGATGTTATACATTCAGGATTTCTGTTTTCACCTGGAACTTCCCTATGTTACCAAATTGGTTTTATACACATCAATATGAGATTCGGCCTAAATCAGGGCTTTGAGTTCCTCAGGTTGAGTGTATTTCAGTCAAAATATTTAGATTTTTTCTGTCAAGGTCTCTGAAGTTCAGGATTCAGTCACTCAAAGAATTTTTCCCTAGTTAACCATCGGATTGCTCATGCCTATACAAAGCCTGTGGCACTGAAGAATAAGATGCAATAATGAGGAGCAAATTATTAGGAATATGAGACCATATCACTCACTTGTGCAAGCTGGCCTTCTTCCAGCAAGGGAGAGCACTCATGACTTTAGTTAAAGGTTAATGTATCCCTCATCTCAATAATGCAAAGCATACAAAACAGGAGAGAGCATACCAAACCTTCAGTTAAAGACTGAGTCCTTTCCTCACTAGCTATCAGTACACAGAGAAAAGGAAATAAGCCCTTCATCAGTCATGATCCAACACTTAGGATCCTGGCAGTCTTATTTAAAAGATTCGTCATTTACCCCTGGGGAAGACTAAGTAGATTCAAAAGGACAGTTCACGGAGTAACACGTAATTCCTGTTGAGGAAGCGACACCAAAGCACAATCTGATGCTGGCTGTGCAAAAAGTAAAGTGTTTCCCTGAACAGAGACTATACTAGCTATTCAGTACAGAATCAAAAGATGACCTCTGTATTGTAAAGTCAGGCTGCCATCAAGGCACAGTAGCAAGTGAAATGGCATTTGGGTACGATGAAGGTTATTTTGCTCTCAGAAGAAAACTGCTGAGAAATATATGTATACAGAGAGACACACAGTCCTCCACAAACATATCATATACAAAATTATATATTTTTATATATATTATGTATTACATACTATATATTATATATTGCATATTATATATTAACCACCCCCCCAGCTGAATTCTAGGGAAGAAATTTCCTCCTGGCTCAACAGAGGTGCTAAGATGTTTTCAAGTTCACCACACTGCAGACTGCTACTACTGCACTGGCACACGTGTGCGGGCGTTCAGGGAGCTGTTAAGAGTTTTGTCAGGCGTGCAGTAACAGCACAATTCTTTACCTACTGCCTGTGTTCGAAGAGTATGTAGATGTCCTGACTGAGACAAGGTATTGTCGTCTCAGGGATTATGTCAAATATATATATCAACAGAGAACACAAGCATTCACAAACCTTGATTCTCATTTTGTAAATCAAGAGCTAGAATTCAGAGAGACAATGTAACCTGACAATATAATCTCCTGCTACTAATGTTAGGGCGATAACACAAGACAGAATGTATTTTCACTGTTCAGTTCTGAACGATTTTAACCTCTGTACAGCACAAAAAGGCTCACGCTAAAGCCTCCTGAAGGCAAGTTCCCACCATGGATGATACACACACACCCCCACACACACAAAAGTGAGTAGCCTTTTTCTGAATCCAGTTACCTGCCTACACATCTTTGATTCTGTATTTCTACCTCATTTTCCCGTACGGTCAGATAAATCCATATTCCTGCTTCTCTGTAAAAACCCAGCCACATTACAAACGTTTTTTCCGGCGTACGACAGCCAGGCTGGCCTCGCTTGGTCCCTGCTTGGTCGATAAGGAAGGGCCTCTTGCGGGACAGGAGGAAGCTGCTGAAATTGCAGCTGCAGCTACAGCCCATACAAGCACTGCCGGCAGGCTGCATACCCTAGGTGGGCTCCTATAGCCTCCTCTGGTGTTTTACCACCCTGTGAGGTTCCCCTGGATCAAAGCGTACAAAGGACATTAAAGCTCTGAAAGGCAAGTTTTGTGCTACTTCTTTTATAAGCCTCTACTCTAGAGAAAGAAGTAAAATGCTCACTTAGAGACAAATATATACAGAAGCATTTTCTCAAGATCAGAATCACTCCTGAACTTCAGTTCTACCTTAAATGACTACTTTTGCTTAGCTCTCCATTATTCCCTTTTTCCATAGCAGCGTAAAGGCAGCAGTCACACAGGCCCGGCTGTGCTGTTCAGGGACACACTGCAACATTCAGCACATATTTTTAAGAGATGAAAAATATTTGTCACCTTGAGTCTTGTAGGATTTATGTTTTCAACAGAAGCTAGGTCCGGTATCTATCACTCTAACATGACTGTACTGGTCAAACACACTATGTGCAGCAACTACAATGACACAGCTAAAACAATAAGTATTTGAGATATAGGAGAAACCAAACCCCTTCATTGTGAATGGAGCCCTATTAAACTTTACAAACACAGCAACGATCTCCTCCTTTCTGTGCCCTCAAAGCCTAGAAACATGGACAGTCTAGAAACATGGACAGAAAAAGTAAAAATAGTTATAAAATACTCAAGCAATTGAATACTGTAAGAAATGGACCAAGCAAGCTTTGTTAATTGAACAAATTTTAGTAAATAGCATTACTACGCATGGAACTATAGCTTGAATGGAAACAGTGGAAGGAAGGCAAAAACCTAGCTGTAGCTTCTCTGCTGTGTTTAGTAGGATCATGGGAGAGATTAGCTGTAAATTGGCATTGGAAAGAGGCTAAGCTAGGACCCTTTCTGGTTCGCCAAGGTGTTTCTCACGCAACAGTGAAAAGGCAGGGCAAGTAAGAAGGTCTTTATGGGAGAAGCCGGCAGATGGGCAATAAAAGTAAGGTGTGATGATGACAAAAGCTGAAGTCAATACTGAACTGATCTGCTATATCAGCCTGCAGAGAACTGAGTTAGAGAAACAAATGCAAGAATTATGTACTGGGAACATGAAGGGACTAAAGAGGAAGCCCAAAGCAGCACCCTGAGAAGAGGAGTCGAGAGGCAATATATTCAGTAGTAGAAACAGTAACCATCAAGGCAGAAATAACGACAGTCACAGTTCTTTTCTGATGTGACTAGAGCATGGTAGGGTTTAGGCTTCACCTGCACAGATGGAAAACTAGAGTTTTGTGATGCTGCAGAAGAATACGAACGGTGTTTAGAAATGAATAGATGGGTCTACGGTAAGGACCAAGCAAGAAATAAAGCTGCTTCATGGTCCTCTGCAGCCAGAAAGTTAAAGCCTACTGTAAAATAGGCTAAGGGATAGGAGCCAGAATCCAGCTGTAAGTATGAACACAAGAAGAAAAATGCAAATAAAGAGGATCCGTCTGGATGAAACTTAATTAAAGCCCAGGGGAAAAAGTCATATTTTAAAATGCAAGTGTTGTCTTTCATACAAAATTTCAATTGCTTTGCAAAGAGAATTTAATTAAATCTTATGAAAAACTTCATAGGTAAATCAGTTTATTATACCCATGATAGAACTATTGTTCCATTTACGCAAATGAAAAGCCAATGCACTTTCCTTCCTTACTTACAATAATCCTTTAGATGAAAAGCTCTGGATTTCCTGGTTATACTTTACCATGTTTTTTTCTTTTAAAGTCAAGATTTACAGTGAAAAATGTATCCTTTTAACTTGTAAGATAAAGTTCATGACCTTTAAAGGATCTGGAATACCAGACAAGAACTAAAAGCTTTGCCTACAAGTCAGCATACCTGTTTGAATAATTCATTCCAGAATGTTGAATTACTTCAGAGAAATATGTAAAAAATGTTTGCTTTTCTCATAAGGGAAAAAAAAGCCCAGTATGATAAGACTGGCTTAGATTTTCTCACATTTGCACTTACATAAAATTCATATCCATTATCAAAATGAGAAGGAGGAGAATACGAAATGAAGAAAAATGAATATAGCTTTAATTCAACCAGTATGAAAGACATTCAAAATATTAATCTTTCAACCAGACACATGCTTTGTGATACTAGCATATTGAAATCTATATCTGATGAGATTTAATTTTTCTTGCCATCATATTTTTCTTTAGAATTTCCAGATATGTTCTGTAAGCCTAGCTATATAGTCACTCACATTGCTGTGGGAAATGAGGAACAGCTTAACCTTAATTTACCCACAGGAAAAAAAACAAATTGTTATTTAATTCCTAAATTGATACACAAAGATAGGTACATCTATCCAGCTGATAAGTTTAAAGGATGCCTATAAAAATAGTAGCTAAGGCTATTAACTGGCTGCTTGTAAATCAGGTAGACTCATTAAACGGGATTTAACAGAGCTGGGTATTTTGCAGTATTTAAAAAAAAATGCAAATTTAGTGTAATACATAACTGAAATCAAGATGCCTTTGCCAAAAAAAAGTCAAAAAATCATGTTTGTATTGAAATACAATCCACAGGGTTCTCAGAATTAATTTCAGTGTTTGTCTTAAAGTCTAGAAGTGAAAGACTAGAATGATGAGTTTAGCAAATCCAGGTAGCTTTTCCCTTTCCATAATCTCACAGATCTATTCGGACTTCACAGGTCTTTCTGGTTCTCAGATTCTTGTTGTACTTACACCAGTACTCCTTAATGTGCTGTCTTATGAGATTTCTTGTAGCAAAAAACATTTTTATTTTGTTGCTTCCAGTTCTTTTACCAACCCCTCTGAACACTGACATGAATTTGATAACTTCCTTGCTGATTTAGCAGCTCTTGATCTTTCTGGCATGCGTGATGGTTCTATCCCACAAATCGCTGTCCTCATAGCTTCACCTAAAATCTCTGTGATTCCATTTCACTTCAAAAAAATTATTGCACCTTGAAAATTATCACTTCTAAGGAAATATTAGGTGAACTTCTACAGTAAATGGACTTAATACTAGGGAGCTAATAAGAAGATAAACATAGTGCTGCCTTTAAGCTTGTCTTTACTTGTTTTCAGCAGAGCTGAGACCAGCTCTCATAAGGCCTCCTTCCTTGTACGCTGAATTGCAATAGCCCAGAGAGTACCCTTACGTGCACGGTCTGCAAGCCCTGGAAACACATAATTGTGGCCTAAGCCTCCCGAGAGCCTTGCCCTCCCCGTGTAACGGCACTGCTGCCAGTGTCAAACACCCGAGGCATGCCTTCTACAGCTACTCAAGTTCCTTGAGTATTTCCAGAAAGCAAACATAAGAGATATAGCTGTAATAAATTCATTCAAACCCCAAGTAACACTCCATGAGCACTTTTTGGCTGCTTTCCCTGATTCCAGTAGCTTTGCCAGTTTCTCAGGGGTTTGCAGCAACTCTTTTGAAAGTTATACATTAGCAGAACATACCCTGGAGTGCTCTTGGGAGACTCCCAATGTCAGAAAATCATGGATACAGACAAGATAAGTATGAATTCACCTTGGTACAGGGTCTTGACAACTAAGAGAAAGTAGTTTACTAAATCTTATATTTATAAAGTCTGAATCAATAACAAAACATTTGTTCTTCAGCTCAAACCCTTGGGATATGGAAGAAATACCAGCTCTACAGAATAAAAACATTCACAGAAGGAAATTACAAGAGCAGCTTAAGAAATTGTTATTTAGCTATTAAAGTGTATTTCCCCACTTATTTCTACAGATTATTTTGCAGAAATACCACAGCAAAAAAATTGTTCTCTATTAAAAAAATATATCAAACATGTCTCTATTTTGGATTTGATACAATACCTTAGTTTTTTTTATTTTTAAATTTACTGTGTAGGTATCATAAGTTAGACTTTGTTACAGAGGTGACTGGGCATCAAGGAGTGCAACTATCTGCCCTGTGGGTCCCATGAAACATTTGGCCGGAAGGTAATAGGCAGTTTTCTTGTGAGGGAAAAAAATCTGCAGTGGCACTAGCTCAAAGCACAAATTTAGCCAAGGTCAGTACGGTAGAAAGGAAAACTATGTGAAAGGCCACCTTGCAAACTCTTAACACACATGGAAGGATTTGTTTCAAACTACTCTGTATAATCTGACATAGCTGATCAGAACTTCCTCTATTTAAAGAGTCATCTTGTTCTAGTGTATTAGTCTATGTTTTAATAAAATAACATTTTAGAGATTGGAAGCCTTTTCTGTCCTTTGGAGTATTCACTTTGAAGAAAAGGTAAGGCAGTTCCTCCTTCCAGCTGTAGCTGACCTCAGACCCTATCACTTGTGCGCAAAGAAACAAACCTAGCCCCAAACATACCTGACAGTAGGACTGAACAGAACTCTCAAAACACAAGATGGGTTTGATTAAAATAATAGCTTTCTTCCAAAATGTTCTAAAGAGCCTCCTACCTTTCCATGAAGCCATTTAGCTCTCGGAAAAATGCTCTTCATGAAGGACGCTGCGGCTTGTTTAAGGACCTGTGTGTATCACCAGCATATCCAGCTCGTTGCCTGGTGCCTTCTTACCCATGTTTACTGGCCCAGTGATCCTAAACCAGTGCAGTGGCACAAGCTCCTGGGCAGAAGGTAAATCTGGCAAAATGTGGAAAAGGGAATCTGATTAGAAGAGTCCAGCATTTATACAGCAGAACTTATTTAATGATTCACTGATATTATCTAGTCATGTATATTTGTAGTCTCACCTTGGTTTCTACATATAATTTTAATAATCTGAAATTTTTTATTAATTACTCTACATCACTGTTATTTAGCTATTGACTGCTACTTTTAGTAACGGTAAAAAGAATTACCGAAGTGCAAGGTGGTACCATACATCTTCTCCACAGCTGCATATTTTAGAGCTACTGTTGAATGTACAAAAATACAGGGTGCCTGCCCAGCAGAATGTAAGCAGATAGCTCTGCACAAGAGCTCTGAAACGTAAGACTCATTGGGTCCACTTTTTTGCATGACCTTGTGCTTTATAACGAATTTAAGGATAAACACTGACCTTTCTGAGAAGTCTTAAAATTAATCCCAAACCTGAAATAAGGGTTTTGCTAACAGCTACAGTAAAATTTCCTAGGGGATGAGCTGGACACACACTTATTGTGTGGGCACATAATTTAGCCTTATTCATCCTATCTGTACAAAGAGGAACAACAATAATGCTGTTGTAGAGATGAGCAGTTGCTGCAGACACCTGGGCTTTGATTATGTAAGCAGGTCAAAGTTCGCATCCTATGTACATTTGAGATAATTACTAAAATTCTTGTGAGGATTTTGCCAAATAAATCCTAAGTATCATGTTATTGCTCCTTCCCACTCAGCACAGAAGGGGCTAGCCTTAGCAGACTTGAATTCATGGAAGATTTCTCTTTTCATATATCGTGCAAAGGAAAAGTTCAAGATGAGAAGATCTCCTTTTCAAAGCTGCTGTCATTTTACCCTGTGTTTAGGAAAAATATATAGAATGGAAAAATAGTATTTGGGGAATATTTAAAATGGAAAAAAATTAAATTAACTCTGCAATCAACTCATCTAGGTAAAGAAAGAGAAAATTATTGGCAGCCTATTTCCTGTACTTTATTTGGCCTTCCTAAAATCTTAGGAGATTACGTTTGTAACTTAGAAGACTAATCTTAGTGGACTAAGACCCTCTTGGCCAATCCTATGAGAAGACGACTAGTTTCCTATGTCTTTCTGAGTGTTAGCATAATTCAGTAATTCTACCTTGCCTGAATAATTTGCTATAGTTCCAGGAAATGGATCCTGATACTGCCTAGAAAACGTGTTCACTAAGCATTTTGAAAAACAAAACGGGCGTGTACCAGTTTGATAATTTTAGCAACAAAAACCTTATTAATTTTCATAGTACTATTTAATTCATAGGTTGTAGGTGAAATACTGCTAATCAAAAGTCATTCAACCTATAGTAGAAAAACACAACTCAGTTTATCCTAAACAGATAACGATCGCCTGTTTCTACAGAGGCTCAACAATTATTATCAGCTAGGAAGAATTATATGTTTTTAAAAGACATGCAATACAAAAGGTGTCCTTTATTTCTTAGTATTCTTGTTGAGAAAAAAGATAAAATCAATTATACAGCAAATGAAGGTAAAAAGAGAGCAGGTGAAAAAAGTACATCTCTGAAAATATGCTAAAAGGAAGGAAAGCAAGTTTAAAACCTCACTAGCTGCACTTTTTAGGAATTAATAGACTTGAAGAAGTTTACGTTCCTCTTTTCCCTGTAATCTGAAACACAGTATTGTTCAAAAATCAGAGCTGTCAGAATGCTATGTTATGTACATCAATTAATGTACCTCTACCTGAAGATAGGTTAGTATCTGAAGGTAGCTCTGTATGTCTGAATTTTTATTTATTTTATCTCATACAGAAACATACACAGATCCTCTCTCCAACCTTTTCCTTAAACATCAAATCTTACATTTTTGGATGAATCTCATTTTGCCTATTCCTGAAAGCATGCTTAGATGACCAAAACTTACAAAGAAAAAGTTAGAACATGCTAAATCAGGTGAGAACGTTTTAAAACATATCTACTTACTCATATAAGTAGACTTCAGAATAGTAACTTTCTGCTCCATGCCCATTTTTGTAACTGGCCTGACTCTCACCCACCCATCTCTGTGAGCATGGATGCACCCAGTGAAATCCCCACTGGGGGACCTACCACACAGGCACACAATTGCAGGAGAATACTGTAACAAACTTTGGCAAAAAGCCCCACAAAACCACGAAAACTTCTTTTGTGTTGTGACTTGTTGCATTTGGTTGGGAATTTTGCTGGCTATCCCCAAACTCTCAGAGATAAAAGGGCAGCAACTGCGGCTGAGCATAAAAGGGGACATATAGGTGTTACAAGGCCTTAATAAGCTAATGACTATTTTTTCTGTTTTCAGATCAGTGATGAACATCAGTAAATGAACCTAGCAAATTTTCAATTCAGTGATATGTTTTTCTGGTTTTACCAGACATGCTTATATAAAGCTAAATCTTAAAATGCAAACCATATTCATTAGTGTGTATCTCTCTCATACTTGTAAAGTGTTTGTTTTACCATTTAACAATGGTTCCCATTTGGGAACACCATCTAATTCTGCAATCTTCATCTTTAGTTTCATTGAACTACATATGTTGCTATAGACATTTCTTCATGAAATATCATGCTACGTGGGTGTGTCCTGAGAGCAGGTGAAGCACTGTTTTGCATTTTCAAACTGTCTAGCAAACTGCCTAACATCATTAAGGAGGGAAGCAGTACGAATGTCACCTGAAGACAGCAGCAGCCTTACTTGTCTTAAGGGATTAGTATTTTTGCAGGTTGAGGGATGACTTATACAGATACACTGCACTGTTTTTTCTCTTTGAATCTAAAAAGTCCCCTTTATCTCATTTTAACACATATCTATGACAGATAAGCTCTGTCCAGGCTCTTTCAGGTTATTTATTAGTATTTTAAAATTAATAGTCTTAATTTCTGCTTGCCAGCAGGTAAGCATGATCTCCCATTTCAAAACAACACATATATGGGTAGAGAAATATGGGTAGGGTTTAATCTCTGTCACCCCATAGTGATTCCTTTTTGACTGAGATAATATTGTTATATAAAATTAATGTTTTTAGAAACAATAGCTAACAACTGAATGCTCCTCTAAGCAATTATACACAGCTAATAATGCAAGCTGTACCTTAAACTAACTTGTGGTTGTCTTCAGAGAAGTTCCTTTTGTTACCACATAAAGCAAGGATGCAGAGTCTACAGCTGGTCTGCAAATCTGTATTCACATTCCCTGAGTTTGATCATTTTGAGACTGAAATGCATATTTAGAATCTATGATGAACAGTAAACATACTTCCAAAAGCCTTTTTTCCCAGAGGAGAAAAAGAAAAATGTGAAATAAAAGGGCGGCCACTGGACAACAGGAGGATGAATCAGTCCTGCATTTGTAGGATGGGACGACAAGAGGGTCAGGGAGCCAGACCTCTTGCAGGGAGCCAGCAATTCTGGAAACCACTGCAGAGCTTTCCTCCTATATAGGCTCCACGACCAGCAAGAGAAAAGTGGATAAATCTTTTCACACTCTGTCAAGCAATTCTTCCTACCAAGAACTGACCCAATGATATCAGCAGTGGGTAGGTGGAAATGTAATCGCCATTGGTTCAAGCCTCTTCTTGCTTCTCTTTTTCCCCTCTTTTGGCTGATTCTTTCCCTCCTAGGGCTATTTCAGAGAGAACTAAAAAGTCAGTTTGAGACTCAGGTCTCCTTTCCTACAGATATTAAAACTGTAAGCAAGTGATATGAGATGGCTTTCAAGGAGATATTTAAGGTTGCCTAATGTGTAACAGAAAAATAACTCTAAATTCACTAGCTGGGGAAAAAAAAAACAACTGTATTTTGTTTGTAGAACCACCACAAATTCACTCTTTCATTGGTTCAGAAATCCTCATTTGACTGATACTGTAAGTATAAACGAAGACTGAATACCCCAAGAGTAGAGCAAGGAGTACGGCCAAAGCCTTCTTTCCAATGCAAGCAGAATTCAGGAAATCAGGCACAACTGAGAAAGGATGTTGAACTTGGGTATTTTGACCTTAGTCACCCCCAAGCCATGCACAAAAAATGGGTTAAAATAAAACAAGGCTTGTTACTTCTAATTGAAAAAGAACCTGGTTTCATGATGTGCTTGGACAGCACAAAAATCAGATGAGATACCAAGCCACAACAACAAAATGAGAACAGCATCAAAATAAATTGCCGTTATATCAGATAACACAAGTAAACGATACTGGTTTCCAATGAGTGTTTTTCAAACGTTGGCATGCATTTCACATTCTACTGAAGCTGCCCATGAAATAGCCACTGCTGACTGCAGAGCATCAAAAAGATGAATATTCCTTTGTGCTTATACTTCAGAGAGCACCACACACTGAAATGTAAACATAGCCTCATCCTTCTCACATCACTGAAGAGAAATCTGCTTACAGTTTACATCCCACCATGCAGATTTCATATTACTCTACACATGTGGTTTGGTATTTTTTTATTGCACTCTAAAATATTTCATGTTTTCAGGTGTTTTTGGCCTCAGTTCAACAGTATAGAGAAAATAACAGCAAGTGTGCTCTTGGCTTTACTTCTCAAAAGGATTAGGTACATGTGCAACTGCATCCCTGAGCCAGGGTTGTTGTATAGCACTTATCAGGCCTAAATTTCAGATTATAACAAAGTGAACAGTCCCAGTACAAAGTAGAGCATTTCTGAGATTACTACATCTAACTAGTCAGAAGAATGCTATCATCCTCATTTGACAGAGGAGAAGAAAAAGAAAAGACGGAGAACGTGAAGTTTAAACCAAAACATGTGCAAGAGTCTGTACTAAAAGATGCAAACTGAACTAGAATCCTTTGAGACCCAATCTACGCCTTAATCACAAATCTGTCCTTTCTCTGCCATAAAATGAAAAATCTCTCCACTGGCTTGTCAGCCAGTGACCGAGTTATAAGAGGATTAAAGATGAAGGGGTTTACAGAGATTCTTAAACCACAGATCTTACAGATTCTTCACTTTCTCTTTCATGAAGATTTTATATTTGTTCTCACTTTGTATTTCAGTTTTCCTAATCTAAAATGAAAGTCACTGAGACTGAAATGTATGTTTTGCTCTTTATGCACAGAAAGCACAGCAAAGAAAGCTGTCAGTGAAGATCAAACTGTGAAAAACAACAAATTGCTTAGAGAGAGCAAAGAGAAGGTGTGAAGAGGGTTCTTGCACAAGAAGCAGAAACAATTAAAAAGAGTAGAAAGAGTATGCAAGCAAGCAAGCAAACCAGCCTATTATGCAAACATGGAAGTTTTTCAGTTTAATTAAAATTATGTGAAATAGCTTGTTATCCCTCACAGAGGAGTAGTTAATATTTTCCTGCAAAGGCTCCTGAGTAAACGAGCAGCTTTTAACAACTTCTGCAGCCCTTGTCATTTTCTGTGGGACCATTCATGGAGTAAAGAGTGACACAGTGTAAGCAAGTCCTAAAACTATTCACAGTGATGGCAATTAGGCAACGAAAGTCCATTTCCATTTTCCTGGTATGATAAAGTCGTACACAACTGTAATAAAGCTCGTGGCAGGGGAAGAGGAGTAAACAGAACTTTATTGTGGATAGAAATGTGTTAGCATACCAAACGTCTCAGCTTGCAAAACTGCAGAGGAGGTATCTTAAAGGCAATGCGCTACACAACCTTCTCCCTCTGCTGACATCCTTGAAAACTAACAGGCTGCACTGGTTAGACCTTACAGTGCTCTGTCACAATGGCTGAAAATCTGAAAAAAAAAATATATTCTTTTACCTTTTCCATCACAGAATATGCTCATAGAAGCCCTGCTAATAGTGTACTTCATTGCTACAAGGACACTAGGTCAGAACAGAGTTGTATTCATGGCACTAATAACAAGCAAATAAGATAAAACACTGAGCTGAACAAGCACCGGAGTAAATCAAATAATCTTTGCTGAAAGACATGTGAAAACATCTCAGCTTCCATGTTTAGTACTAAATATTCTGGAGAACTCTCTTACCTTAAAAACAGAACTTATATTCTGTATCCTATATTCCCAAATCTTCTATCCGATTTAATGTGATACTTCCCTTTTTTTTTTTTTTTTTGTTGTACAAATTCCATTAGGGAGATGGCACTGGACTGTAGGGGAAGATGAGAGGTGGGACAAGGCATGTGGAGAAAACTCAGATTGCTGTTTCCTCTAAGAGTTGAAAGCGATGCCACTGGTTTTTGGAGATTGCAAGCCCTTGAGTGATTCCAGCCTAAGAGAAACCACAGTTGTGTCTGGCCTAATTTCATCTTGAGACTATTATTTTCTGGCCTTGATGAGAAACAAAAACATGCATTTGAGAGTGGTCAGATTTTCATAGACGAACCCTTCGACACTAAGTTTTGTTTCAGGGAAGGTAGACTGTTCTAAATGATTATAAATGTTTTCCTAATGCTGACACCATAATGGAATACCTTCACCTTTACATTTTACAAACCACTCAAAGTTGATCTTAGAGAATTATTTAGCCCTTTGAACCACTGAGTTATCCTTTCCAGCCCCTTGTGGGCAATCACTTTTGTGGTTGTTTCATCATGCCCCAAGCCAAAATAAATAGCTCCCAGCTATGAATGGCTGGCTGCTTAAGCTCTTCCCCCTACTCTTCTTGCATTTTTACCATACGGCCCTTCAGAGAGAAGCTGAGAGAAGTTATGTCATATATTCACTAGCCAAAATCCCTGATCTGTTTTTTTCTTAAAACCACCTTGAAGCTTGGAAGATGCAGTGGAACATTATCAGTTGTGCACTGGGGCTCTGCAGGATAACGGTGAGCTATCACAAGCCAACTTTTTCTGTTTTTCTCTTCTGATTGCAATTGTTCACTTTCCAAATTGTAAACCTTGTTTGTTACTTCTTCGTTTCACTGTATGGCTATGCATTCACATCTGAACACAAAAAGCAAGCACTAAACCCACAATTTGTGGCTTCCCCAAAAGGAATAGCATCGTCAATATGTCTGTTTTGTCATGCAATAACTGCAAACACAGATATGTGCCAAAGCTTCTCATATTTGGTTGAGGTTAGGTTTTATGATTCATCTTTTATTTCTGACATATTTCTTTCAGAAATCCCACCCCACAACATGCCATTTGCAATTTCTATAAGGGAACTCTAAATAATGATAAAAGTCAAAAGTCTATAAAGACATAGGTATGCGTTCACTTTTAGACTATCAGTCACAGAGTGATAATGGAACAATGATCTTTCAACACATGCAAACTGAATCTGGACTGTGTTTGAGAGCTACGTGGGAAAAAGACAATCTATCGTTCATTTACAGGAAATTTAACATACGTTTATGAGATAATAAAATAGCTCCATACATTTTATCAAGGTCTGAATAAATTATTCTTTAGGGAAAAGGGGAAGGCACTATATTTAGGCAGATATTAGAAAAATAGGTGACCGAGAAAAATGAGTAAAATAGTGTGAAGCAGGGAAAAGAGAAGGTGACTTTAGGAAAATGGTGTCTCCCTCCAACTTGGCCAGTGTTCAGGTACCTCAGGTGCCCAAACTGGAAATGCAAGAGTTGTCTGGATTGTTCTCTCTGAGATACCTTACACGCAATAAATCTAGGCCTTTGTGATTAAAACTCCCACCTCACTCTGCACCTGATTCCAAAGGTTGTGTAGAACAAGAAACAAGTAACACAAGCGCTACACCATCCAGGTTACCTGTCTAGGAGAGGCAATCCTAAGAAATCCTCTTCAGCAAAAACTTAATATTTAAAAGGTCAGAATTGAAATAAAAAGGCTCCTGACTTCATCCTTAAATACATTTTTAAGGTGACCTTTCCTTTCACCTTGTGTCTCCCATGCAACCCCACCCCACCACTACCCCAGAAAAAACCCCAGGGGTGTTCAGAGGTGGCCAGACAATGGTTTTGCTTCTTCCAGATCACAGGGCTCTGTCGTCTAAACATCCCGCTGCCCCTGCCAGAGACTGGGCAAAACATTCCCTTCTCTTTCTTCCTCTGAGAGTTGGAAAAGATATTACACTATGGCACGCATCTGTTTGGGGTGACAAGCTCCTACAATTATGAGGCAACCTCATGTCACTCTCTACTGTCTTGACCATTGTTTTCTTCTGCAGAAATAGGAAGTGCCATTTTAAGGGTGATAGTTCCACAGACCTCAAGATCATGCTGAGGTTTTGGTGTTTATATCCTTCTTTTTATACTGGTGCAAGTCACTGAAGCTCTAACATCATATTCTAACATTGCGGACACATTTGTTTTCAGTTTTCTGTTGAACAAAATGTCAGCCACTCGCAACCCTTACTCCATTATGCTGTAATTCAACAGTGCTAAATATAGACCAGTCTGACGCTACTCCAAGGTCTCTGGTTGAAGTAGTACCCTGCATCTTCATCCTGCACACCGAACACTGCCTAACAGCCAGCTTTATCCTGGACGCCTTGACTTGGTCTCGGGTTATTCAAATGAAGCTAAGTTAAAAGACGGTATATATTTGACAGTTTTTGGCATAGACAGCAACAGTCATCTAATCTTTTACTAGCGATAGAGAAATTTTCAAACCTTTATCTTTATCTGCTTCTCCTTTTCAAGCTTTCAACTCTGTTAGCCAATGGGAGTCTAAATTTTTGAGTCATTCAAATACACAGGTCCCCAGGGAAAATATTATATGAATGTCATTAACAACATTTTCAGACTATAATAGGTCATATTCATAATAAATCAGACTAATGATGCAACTAAATGGCATCAGTTGTCACTGTAAATGTATATTAATAATATAAAGTAACAAAATATTTGTTTTAATTTTTAAAATCTAGTACCAACAGCAAATTGTTGGGTGTTCCAACCATAAAGTCATGCTAAAATATCCGTGTTTCTTATTTACGCATCAGGAAACGTCCTGTTCCCTACTTCACTTCTCTACCTTTCTTGATTAAAGTAACATTCTGTATATGTTGCACACTTACTCGATATTAGTTTCAGTTGTTTGCTTTGAACTCTTAATTAAGAGAATTTAGTGAACCCATGACAGCTTATTCTTGCCTAGGTTCCCCAGTCTTGATGCAGGCAACCTGCAACCTTACCTAAAAACCTTAAGAGAAAAAAAAATGCAAATCTCTTTCCTTAAAAACATTTCCTTAAATAAATTATGTTGTGATATTATGAATGAAACAGCTGTACGCAAATATTGTGATATTTGATTGATTTACTCTTTTTCTCCCCCAAACTGTCCATGCATTATCCAGTTATTAGGAGTTATGAATTTCAACCTATAGAGAGCTCACAAAACTCGTACTGTCTATTCAAGTATTCCATCCTTGTACTGGGATCATCAAACTCACATTACACTGATTCTGTTCCTGATTATGTGATCTGACCTTTGTAAACTATTTCCACTTGTTAAAATCATATTTTGATTACACATATTTTGGCTACTGTATCAAAATTTGCTTGTAATCAGCATCCACACAAAGAAAATCACACTTGCAAATGAGATTATGAAGAGCCAATATATGAGAGGCAGATACGGTGGATATAATATTCTACTTAAAAGTCATCTAAATGTTTAGAAATAATTCTTCCCCACTATACATTAAACCCTATTTATAAGGCACCAGGTTTCTGTTTTCCGAAAAGGGCACTGCAGACCATACAACCCTATTATTTCATTGCTTGGAGGCTGGTGCCTCTCTCAGGATAGTAGCTATTATGCCAGAGAAAGGAAGACAATCACCTGATATTTCACATTCTTCATAAATCAAACAACTGAGCACAGTTCAGGAAAAATGCCCTCTTTTATAATGTCAAACTGATTTTAAAAGGCACATTGAATGTTTATGAAGTAACAGCTGTACTAAGGAGGAGGATGATAGTATTAAGTCCAGAACACATTAGGTGAAAAAAGGGGAGCCTGAAAAACAGGTTAAGTTATATACAAATGATCATTGCATTATATTTTAACACAGCACAGTTTCCATTCTCCAGAAGCTGTGCAAGACAGAGAAAAAAGGTTGGTTTTCCCTCTTTTCCAGGCCCTCTCCTTCACATCATCAGTTCAAGCGTGAAGTCAGTGTAGCTTGGGCCCAACATCTCAGCAATAGTGTCCCCACTGCGTAGGCTCTCAAGCTCAGCAGAAGTTAAAACGAGCCTTATGTTTTCTTAACAGTCAATGCTGTTTCAACAGTGGATGTCCTGATGGAGAAAAATCCTTACATGCATATTTAGTATTAAGTGCATAAATAGTTACAGGAAAGAATCAGCCTTATCTCTGTTAATAAAGGGTCAGGGTTATAAAAAGATTTATCAAAGGCATCCTGCTCCCTTCCTACAAAGATGTTGTTCGCACTTTTGTTAGAAACTTTATAAATACTGAAAGTTATCTAGACTGGAGAACAGCATATCCAAATACAGAAATACATTACATTTTAAACTCAGAACTAGGACTTCCTTCATTATCCAATAGCTGAATTACAGTTTGGGGATGAATTCCTTCATACGGTGAAATAATCCTTACAGTTAGAAAATGCAGCAGCACCTTCTAATCTAACAGGTCTATGGAAATGATTTTTCAGAGCAAGAGGTATGGTTGTAGGGACTCAGGTAGTCTTGAAATAAACAAAACTTATTTTAACTTTTAATTTTTAAAAGACAAGGAAAAAGCATTTCCTACCAGTTACTAGAGAGCTTTTACAACTTTTCTGACAAATCAGTTTATCCAAATCCCAAAGATGAGGGTCAGTCTTACGATTTTTCAGGCTGAATATCTACAGCTTCTATTCATGGCTAAATACAACAAGGATGCAATGATTTCCTCTGGTCATGATCTGTAAATAATTTACAGTAGGTTCTTGTAAATAATGTGTAATCTTAGGCCTTATTGGCATGTGTTAGTACTATATATTTTGCATATCTGTTTTTATGTTTTTCAAAGCACTAACAAAAATAATAACAATTAAAAATAATAATAAAAATAAATGAAAGTTTTTTTCAACATGAGAACTTCCTTCAAAACAAAAAGTAGTAATGTTTCATTTTGAAAAATGATGAAGTTTTTCCATTTTCTATATATTTCTAGTTTCCTTAAGATAGAATAGTAAGACTTGATTTTTCCTCCTTTCTTATCTAAAAGTTATTCATAAATTAATTCCCGAAACATATCTGATCTCATGCATGGAATCACTGTAGTGCTTTCTGCTCTTAAAATCATTACATTTTTACTTAACCCCAGAAAATAAATATCAGGGACTTGATTTAGAGTGGAGCAGTGCAAGACATGGATTTATTGCGATTTCATAATTCATAGCCTCACAGTAGCAGCATTGACTTACACCAAGATCATAAGGTTACGCAGGAATCTAACCCATCTGTGAGGAAAAACCTACCATGGGAAAATCTCCTCTGACTCTCTATCCTATCTGCCTCTGAAAAGTTGTTTTTCCCATTGCAGAGATTTCTCAGCTGTTCCTGAAGTAGCTATTGAACTCTCACAGAGCACACAGCCATGGCTGAGGCTATTTCAATGTCCCGTGCTGTAAACAGTGGCCGTTCTTAGACAAACAGCGGAACTCCCTCAATCTCAGCACGTAAGTGGAAAGAGAGCTGGAGACGAAGACTTCTTACACCTGCCTAAAGATGAGCTTTCTCCTGTCACGAAATCCTCTAGAAGCAAGCAGGTTATGGCTGTAGTTAACTTTTACCAAAACCTAAGGTTTAGAAATTTGCTTTCCTTTCCATTGATATGAGAGCAAAATCTTCCCAAAACTTGTAGAAGGAAAATGGTCATATTTCTCAAGTGTGCCACTACACTCCCAAACCCCTGAAGGTGACTGGAGAGTCTACCCTCAACCCTCCAGAGGCTTACTGCTGAAAACTTAATCAACAATTATACCTCTGCCAGAAGCCTTGGCCTCAATGAACCAGCATTATTTTTAAATAAACAACAATTTGTAGGGAGTATCCAGTTCAGTCTTTTCTCACAGATATTATCATATTATATAAGTAAATACAGCTGAATGTAAATCTGCTACGCTCCTTTCTTCTCCATCTTCAAGCCAAAATGTCTTAACCTCATCTTTTCCTTAATTTCTACTATAGGCAAAGAGTTTTGCTGGCCCAAGAAATGCCTCTAGAGTATCTCTGCCTGCCCAGAGTTCCTTCACGCAGCGCAATTATGTTTCAAACTTGAAGTAATTTGCACTCACACATAGAATAAAGTAGCTCTAGCTGGATTACAGATTCTAGCTCTTAGACTTCTAAAAGATAACGGAGATACATGGTACATGATGCTGCAGAGAAGTGAGCATTATTCAAATTTGCAATAAGACTAAATCAGCACTCTTTAGAAAAAGTAGGGCTCCAAGCCATAAAACATCTAATTAACCTTTCATTGCAAAGGATAGCGCCTGCAAATCGAGGTTCATGTAAGTCAGCCCTATAGAAATTGGCACTGCTACCATCTCTCTGTGGATGAATAGCAAACTTCACAGCTCTCACCTTTTGGGAGCAGAAAGTTCAAATACATATAGAGAAGTGGTTTTAGGAAAGCCTGAAACTCTGGCTGTGGCCCAGGAAAATGGCCCTTTGTAATTAAGTGTATATGAATCCATTAGGGAAGGACTAAAATTGCCAGTTACTGGGCTGACAGTGACCTACAAAGGGCAGCAGAGTATTGACAAATCTGCCTGGTGCCTTACATAGAAGTCATATTGCAAAATGTAGCCTATTCAGAACAGCTAAACAGCAGTCTTAAGTCAAACGTAGCTTTGTCAGAAAGACATCTGCAGTGGTTTTGGAGACAAAATTGCAATACTTTTTGCAGATGATAGCACAGGAAGACTACGTTCGGGCTAGCTAATTTCATTTTCTTTTTTCATAGTCGCTGAGCCCCACAGCAGCTGGTGAGAACTGCAACTGCTCCAGGTTTTCCAATTCCGATCAGTGAAAATGACCAAAAAGAGTTTTGGGCCAAGTGCCCAGTAACAGCTAGATATTAAAAGTTATTGCAGATGAAGGATAGAAGAAAGGAAACCAATGGAGAAATTATGATTAACAAACACTGCCAAAAAAAACTAAAAGATTTCTGGAAAGTCGCCAATATGACTCTGTAGTGCAATAGATATGAATCAAAAGCTATTATCCCAAAAGGATGGAGTGTAATTTTGGGGGGAGGTGAACGGAAACACTGAGAAAATAGAAAATAAGAAGTTAAAAAATCCCAGCACACTAGTCTTACATCATGTTGTCTTAACGGATTAAATGTAATGCCCTCACACATAACCACCAATGCATTAAAGAATATACAGTGCTGACAAGAGAACGGCTTTGTAGATCTAAATAAATGCTCAACAAAATAAACTGGATTAATTAAGACACAATATTCCTGTGTGCTTCTCCATAGTCAGAACTACTGCAAATAGCATAGGAAGTCAGCTTCTTAAGTTGTTTTTCCACAGTCTTTTTTAATCCCTTTTCCTAGAACTTGCACGAGCAAATGAAACTGAGATTTGGAATCAAGTCCAGTAGAATATATTTTTTAATGTTTGAGGAAAGAGGTTTAATTTTTAATTCAGTTTTTGAGGAAGGTTTAATTTTGTCTCTCTCATTTCACTATTATTATTTGAGCTCTTTCAATTTAAGTAGCACTTCCTATTTCTACTTCCACAGATAAAAATACTGTGGTATGGCCAAAAACCCCAAGACTAAATTCAAAATTCAGATGATTTTACTGGCACAATCTTCTCAAAAAGTGTAGTTTGCTGCAAGTTTTCTCTTTCTTGTCCAGAGAGAGAAGCTAGCCCTTTCTCTAACAGTTCCCTTGCCTACCTCTCTCCGCTCTGTTTTTGAAGTCTCTTAAAACAATACTGAATTTAAAAAAATACCAGCTTCCGAACTTCAGGCCTTCAGCCTTTATTACTTTTCTTGACACATGAAAGGATTTTATTCTCTTGAAGGTGACAAACTATACAAGCCAATCTAATTCTCAAAAGGTCTTTTCAAAGAGATTCATTAAAAAAGAAATAAATAAAGGAGAGAAAGTGGCAGATGTGTAGGAGGAATGGCTGGCAGAACATATCAATCCTGAAACCCCTCTAAAAGAAAGTGTTCAGGAAAGCAGGAGCTGAATTCTAGAAAGAGGCGTCCGCTCTCAAACATCATTCTTTTTAGACATTATCTGTTAGAGTTTCATTCCCTTCCATGTTTGCCAGGTACTTGCTCCTCTGTGTACCCAGGCCTATTTTTCAAATGTCTTGTGAGGGAATCAGTTCTTCTGATGTGCCTGGCTCGTTTTCCGCCCAGACACTCCCCTGAAAGGCAATTCCCAAGCCTTTATGCTTCTTTATCACAAAAGACAGCTTTCTGCTGGCTCACCTATACCTTTTTCTGCACAGTTCCAAAGTGACCACGGCTGGGACACTGTATGGATGGACAGACACTGTATATGGATAGCACATAGATAGACAGATGTAGCTGCAGTTTAGCTCACTTGAGAGCACTTACATTCACACTGAAGTTCGCTTATCAGCCAAAGACATTTCAGGAAGAAAGACTACGCATCTTCACTCGCACTGTTCCATAAATATCACTGCCTATTTGAAAGGGGGTCTTTGGGAATGTTGTCTTCTTGCAAATCATCTACATCTTCACACACTATACAACCTACTTGGTGGCATCGTTTGGAAAATTTTTTTCTATATGCTTAAACAAATAACAAGTATTTTCATAACTCTGTACACTTATTCAACAATATTAGACTACTTCTGCTGACAGGTGCCATGGCTCTGTTAGTTTCTTTATTAGAAACATGTCTCCTTTAAGACTTAGAGAAGCAGAGAAGGGACTGCTCTGTTTTGGTAAAGGATAAAGTAAAGCAAAGAAAAAGAAGGAAAACCTCATGTCTCCGCCCTCATTTGGGCTGACCAGAACAAAAAAACAAAACAAAACAAAAGCACAGATTCATAACATAACAGAAAAGTGAGAATACAAGAAGGAACTCCAGTAAGTTATATAGTGTATTTCCCTGCCCTAAAGCAGGTTCAGCTGTAGCTATGTTATTTTCAAGAAATTTTTTATCTAATCTGTTCTTGAAGACTAGTAGCGATGGACAGTCCACAAAAGACAATGTGTGTCTATGCTTCATTATTTTCAGTCTTAGAAAAATCCTACTGTCAAATATGAATCTCCACTTCCGTGTTTTAAGTTTATAACTTCTTGTGACTGTGGAGAATAAGGTTATCACCGTTTAGGAGCTTCTTCAGGTGCTTGCTGCCCTCAATCCTTGCACCTAAAAAATTCCCTGCTCTTTCACTTAATCATGCCTCATTTTAGGGGGAGGAGTTAGTTTTCTTGAGCTCTAATTGCTCTCCTAGATCTCTTGATATATTCTGTATCTTCCCTGATGGGCAGTATCCAAATGCTGACATGGTCCTCCCACCAAGGGAATGACTGCTGGCTGCAACACAGGCTGCTGCAGCACAAGAAAGACCAACTCCTTCCCTGTCCCCTATCACAGGTCAAAGTCTAAAACAGTTCTAAGAGCTTCAGAGAACATGAGAACAGAGAAAAATAACAGGAGGGAAAACAGAAAGGAAAGAGGCAGAACAATAGAAGGCTACTTTCTTAACTCCCTAGTGCAAGCAAATGAAGGACTGCTGCTCATCTTCCTTCTTCTCAAGGAAGAGGCAATTTGGCTGGCTGCCTGGCTCTCCTGGCTGTTGCCAAGGCATTTCACACAGGGGCACCTAGTGCCCAGCGATGGCCAAAAAGCTGCTAGCAACCATCTCAGCACAATACGGGCTTCAGAGTCCAATTGCAAGTTTCAGTGTGAGGGCTGCTGTTTTCATACTGAATGAGCACAGTCAGTCAAAACTGAGCTTGTAACTTCTTGATTATTTTCCTGGGAGCTGTTATGCACTTGTTCAAATAAAAAGGTAGCCAGCTACTTTTTTCTCTTTTCATCCTCAAGCTGTCTGTAATTTTCTTTATCAACTGAAATGCTCTGTCCTTTTCCTCAGCAATCCTGAGCCTGAGAGTCTCATTTGCAGAGGTTTGTCAGAAGTGCTTCACGTTCAAAATATGCATGAGGTGTTAATAAACTAAGTCATGCAATGGAATTTTTAAAGTTTCCGATTAGGTGCTTTTTATAAATAACCAATACTGCTTAAAGTGAGAGTGTTCTTTTGGCTGCAAATTACATTTCAATTGCAAATGCATTTCTGTGGACATTTTGGCATTTAAAACTAGTGAGTATACACTGGGTAAGATTTGTTTCTCAAATATTATAGAAAAGTTAAGAGAAAAAAAAAACAAACATGAGATAAGCATTGAAAGTACAAGAAAGTTCTGGGCTTTGTTTCTCTTTGAAGGCAAGTTCCCGGTTCGTCTAGCTCAGTAGCACAAAATAATGGCTAAGATTCAATGGTTTCTTTCTTAATGTTTCAGTAGCTTATAGGGAGGGCCCATGCCTCCATCAGGACACGCCGCCTCGCAGGTGGGACCCAGCTCTGGGTCTCCCTGCAGGGACTGCGGAGATGTGTCGGAGCCAGGTTCTGGGAATCCGGTCAACATCTGGGAACTACGAAAAAGGCAATATTGTAGTAAAGTCCCAGTTGCTAACTCCTGCTCAGTCACTGCCTTCAGACTTTACTGATTCATCTCTGTCAGTGACGAGTTTTATTCCTGCGGTGGATAAAACTAATTCTAAAGAGTAATTACTTTGCCTCTGGAAAACGTCATGTGTCAGGCAATTTCCAGGAGAGAATACTCTTAAATTACTGAAGTTGAGAAGAGACCTTAGTTTTCAACAATAAAGCATAAACATTTTTAGCAAGTAGCAATTCATATTAGTTCAAATGCCATTTAGTGTGCCTTTGCTTTAGTTTTGGCTTATGAGAAAGCGTATCAGTGTATTTGGGAAGTCAAATAAAAGAGTCCCCAGACACCCTCCTGTTCACACTGCAAACTCCTGTCACATGGCATGGGATTAAGATTGCCTAAAGAGACTTTCCTGACAGGGTCTTCAGTTTAAATGTGGATAGTATCAATGAGGTGTTGAATTCAGCAGTGCTGAGCAGCATTAGATAATACTCATGCACACTTAAAATACACACAATCAGTTGTTGCGAAGACAGGTAAGCCTTCCAAACACATGGCATGGTTTGCAGATCAGAAGCCATGTCCTGATTAGAATAAATACATTTTTTAATCTGCTGCTTTACATACTTCACCTTTCATTCTCTCTTAGCATGACGGTAGCGCACTTCATCTTTCCTTATATCCTTTATCCACTATCTACCACTTTAAGAACATTACCTATAAATGTTAATTCTACTCAATTTAAATTAGGTGGAAAGTATGTTATATTTATTAATAAAAACAACCATGTAATTTAGAATTCTGCTGAGCAGACAATACAAGCAGTATGAAAAATATTAACCATAAATGACAAAAGCTCTCAAACATAAAAAACTCAAAATAGGTTTTAAGATAAATAGCAGTAGATACTTTCACGCTAATCTGTGATAATATATTTCAAAAGTTATGTTTCCTGCTAGCTTTTTCATAGTCTCATTTTACAGGGAGTGAAATAGAGCTAGCTCTCATTCTATTTTAGAAAGAAATATTTTTTTCCTCTCTATTTCATAAGCAAATTATTTTCCTAATTCACTTACCTTCAATCCATACCATCATCGTTTGCCAAATTGATTTACTTCCATAATCAATAATATTCCACACATTTTATGAACAAGACTCGGCAATAATAGTCAACACAGATTTATGAATAAGACTCTCGATAAAAGAAATTTACACCAGTTTGAGGTGTACATTTCCCAATAGCAAGCTAACACTGGATATACAGAGAAATTCCCTTCTTTTTCTGAGATTCAACATGTTAAATTAATCTTGAAATCTATTCAAAACAGTGATGCTGAAAGAATCTGAACTTAATTTTTTTTTTACTTTATTTTTCATAAGTGTGTTGAGGCAGTGGATAAGTTTATGTTGATTCTTCCTATCAATACTTTCTTGCCTTGAAAGGGAGGAGAAAATAAGTGTAATTCATCTTCACAAGCTCCCCCTCCCTCTTTTCAAATGATTTGAGTCCTAACTGTTTCCTGTCCAGGAGCCTTTCCAGTACATCCAATAAAAGTCCTAAACCTTTGTGTTCAAAATTGTTAAGCCAGTTGGAAAAGGGGAGAAAAATGTTTTTAATTATCTTTTAATCAAATGTAAAACTTCCAAAGTTATGTCTCCAATACTGCTAATGCATCACTTTAGAGATGCTGCTTTAAATTCCACTTTCCAGGAAGACCTAATCAACTGTTAAGACAAATATTTAGCTCCAACAACTAGATGTTTTTTGAGGACCTAAAGCAAGGGTGAAAAAAATTCTAATTTGTTGTGAAGCAAGTGTTGATGCTTTAGATAAAGGTAAGTGAATTCATTTCTGAAGTATGCGCTGACAATAAAGCACTTAATTTAACCATATTACAGCCCTTTTCACAGTCAAATACAGTGCCAGCACCAAACAGCTGCAGGAAGGCAGGAAAAGTCTGATGTGAAAGGGCAAGGTGCAGCAGGAGGGAGGGCAGCAGAACTGCTGTGAAATGGCATCCTCTCTGAAGCTTTCTTTCAGAGAAATATGATATATGATTTATTGATACATGATTTGCTCAGTTTTGTGCCGCTCATTCAGCAGGATTCGTTTAATAAAATCTTTGGTCTGAACAACTAGCCAAATATTTAGAGACCTGGAGCTTGTTCTAGTTGGGAGGAATCTATTCCCACTGTTTGCAAATGCGATATCAAGCCCTACAGCAATTGTTGCTTGTTTTTCTTTAGATCTTTAACAAGACAAAACAGCCCAGTTGTCAATCCAGTGCCACAGCTGAGGTACCATTAAAAGCAGTGGAACTGCTAGAGCTACCTGAGTAACATATGATTTGGCATTTGAATATCTCCACTATTTGCCCTGTTTGCAGAACAAATATCTGAGAATGTAAGGGAGTCCCATGCTTTTTTCTACATGACCTAAAATTAACTTTACATCATTATTTGCCCAAATTGTAAAGACTGTTTCTGTCTTAAATTTGTTTTCTTACACTCCTCCCCCTGTGAAGGGAAAAAGGATCGGTATGATCTACACTCACCAGACAACCGAGTTTTGTCGGAAAAGTTTGGATTTCTATTTTCATATATCTGTGTTAAATTGCAGTGGGAACCCCTGGAGGTCAAAGCAGACCTCACTCTCAAAAGCTGCAGCATGGCTCATGAACTATCTTGCGCTGAGAGTCTTCATGTGGCTTTCGTGCTCAGTACTAGTACAAGTCTACATGGAAACACTTAGCTCCAGTAAAGATCCCTGGAAAGACCTGCACAATACAGCTTACCTGCGTGAAACACAACGTTTCTGATCAATAATAAGGGATAGCGATGCTAGAACAGTTTCAGCTGATAAGAAGGCAATTCACTAAAAGAAGCAATGCAGAATATCCTACAGTTCTTTAGCTGTTTTCTGAGAGTCATAACAAAGCCATTGTGATTATGAACAGATAACATCTGGACATGCTAGATAGATTTTTATGGTGTTACAAAACATCTCAGGATTGTTAGTGTTACGTAGATTAGTTGCAGCTCTGAGATATCAGCAATAATCTGAATTAGAATATCTGGGTGCTCATTGCTTACACAGCCTGCAAGCCCTTTTAGGAAGATGATGATGTGCAACTTCACATTCAGATGCATCACTCACAAATAATTAACTTGGCTTTTTTTAAAAAACAAAAAACAAAAAACAAAAACCTCTGACTCAACTGTTTGGGGAAACTGAGCTAGAGGCTGTGGCTGCCTGGGAAAAACCTGGTTCCAAGTGAAGCTACCAATTGCAAATACTTTACAAAACACATTCAAATGTCAAGTCTACGTATCTTTCCTCTCCTATTCTTTGTGCTTTCTATAACCTGAGCACATTCTTCATCTATTTGGACCGATAAGGAAGCAAATTCTGGAATCAAGGTTCTTTGATACTGAGCTTATAACAGTTGTGCTTCCTTATTACTTACATTGGAATAACCTAAGAGGTAGTGTGTGTTACGATATGTGGAAACATCTGTATGCTATCACTTATCATCTATCAAAGTCAGCCAGACCTTTGCAGCCATAAACCCTGTTGGTTTGACCAGGACCGTGCCTATTTCATAACTGTCACATACAAACTCTACTGTGCAGTTGGAGGCCATTTGTATCCCAGGCCATTACTTCTGCAAATAATTTTTAGAATTTTGCTTTAGACAAATACATGATGGTCATATTCAAATAATAAAATACAGTTGAAAATTTGGTTCCTCTTTGTAAAAGAGTAGAGGATCTATCTGACTACACATACCACCTACAGTGACTTTCTAACAAAATTTCTGCCACTAATGGATAACATGCACACTTTTTTCCTTAGCTACCTTACAGAGTGGTATAATTGTATTTTTGCCATTACATTTTTAATCCATTTTTTAATCTTTTTTCACTTCTTGATATCTTATACTAATACAACACATTTATGTTATATTTTCCAGTTCAGCTTGTACACACCTCACTCAGTTCTAGATATTACAGGGTTGGTCCAAAACAACACCTCATACAGTGCCCACAGCCATCACAAATTGGAAAATAACCTTGCTAGACTCACCTGTGTTTAAGGAGGTTAAATGCAGAGGGTTTAAAAATAAATTAAAAAATTAAAATCATTCTCATTGTAAGGAAAAAAAGTAAAAGTGAATCACTTATTTTGAAGTAGGTAAATCTGCCTACAGATACTTTTCTTCATGCTAGCACATGGGAAAGAAAAACTATTTCAAAAACTTATTTTGACTTCCCTGCTTTAAAAGTCTTTCACTAAATCTTGGGGCCAGAGCCAGAGTCAGCATATTTTCTTTTGATTGCAGTGCTGAGTTTTCATTTTCTCAATAATGGATTGAACTTTGTCACTATAAAAATATCTCTCTGGTGCATACAGTTGTTTGCATGCTTAAAGGAATATTTCCTGTAGTAAACTTGTGTCCAAAATGATTACTAAAGAAGAATGTTTTATAAAAATGTTGGAGCTCTTCTCCCACACACATTCACCTTGATTTAAAAGGAACTATTGTTTAAAACTGACAAATAACTTAGAATATTTTGATGTATAGGGTTTTTTCCATTCATCTGTATGTAGCCTGGTTATTCTGTAAAACATGCACAGATGAGGCTGCAGACTTCCACCCTGAGGCTCCTACAAAGACAGTTCTCTCATAAAGCGCTCAGGAGAGAGCAGATAACTGTTGCTCATAGATTATGCTATTCATACATGGACAGTGCAGTTCTTGCTGTTGCATTTTTAATATACTTTTTCCTCATCTATACACAGTTTGCATTTTCAAATGTACTTGCTGCTATCAACATTGTATCCCAGTATTTGACTATTGAGGTGAGTCACTAGTCATCCTGTAAGGGCACTCCTACTTATTTGCAAGACTGAAAGTTCACTTTATTCTCTGCTAAGTACTTTAACATAAAGTCGTGCATTTGCCATCAAATGAGAAGAAAGAACGTATGTACATAAAAAACACTTAAACCTTTCAGCGGGGACGCCAGCTTCCCACCGACTCATGATGTTAGCTTCCATATACTCTTGGTTAGTTTGTAAAATCTATTTTATTCACTTCATGGCTACTGTTTATGTTACACGATTTCCTTTTTTAAGCTGTCCTTTGCTGAGATACCAAAGCCAATGAAATAACAAGTCAAAATTCTAAGCACTAAGACAGCAGCTCACCAGGTCATTTTTTGTTTCTTTCTGAGTAGTTTTCTGGCCTGTAACCTTTATGGTCTCTTGTTATGTTTGGTAAAGCATCTGTGGCACAGACTGACTTTTCACCTGTTTGTACAGCTAGTATAATGGCCAATACTATGCCTAATAGCAGTTATCATAATGACGTTAATTACAAAACAGGCTTCTTTTATGTATCTAAATTCCTTTAAAAATCCCTAACTTCATCTCTTAAGAATTAATGGTATTTACAACATTGCACATGGATGAGGAAAACATCTCTGAAATCTAGTAACTACCATTTTCTTTTATCAGTGCGTGTTGACAAATCAATCATAATACATGGGCAATTCTCTTTCAACATACACGTTATCAAAAGAAACATTGCAACTGCGGGGCTGGGGAAAACCGGTTTTATAAAAAGTCTTTCACAGCTGCAGAATAAATAGGCTAGTTTTGCTCTCTTTTCATCATCATAAGTATCCTTTTGGTTTTATATCAAAAGCACGTGATCACTGCACCCAGTACTGCCTATACCAGGTTGGCCAGGCTTCACACACAACTAGACACGCTCGCTCCAGCACTTCCCCAAACAGTGAGAATGAATAGCAGTTTTTAAAAAACATTTGAAACGTGTTTGTCTACATATCTGTCATTTTTTTAATGGGGGCAGAGAGGAAAAAGAACAATAAAAAAGCCTTTCCAGATAGGAATAAAAAGCAATTAAACAAATCCTGAGGGTTACCTGCAACAACAGCTTATCCTGCGGGTATACTGGCAGCTGGGCACATCGCTGTCTTGTCAAAGGGAATTCTGGTCATCTAATTTCTTTTAATGCCTTTATTTTCTTTTGCCAGCTTATTCAAACATTCGGTATCGGCAGGTACGCATGTGGTACTCAATACCTGAAGCAGTGCACACTCATTCTGCAGTCATTTCATCATAAACTAGTTGAGAGATATTTGCTAAAAAGGTACGAAGCGGAATCAAGAGCATAACTTTCAAACTTTTTCAAAAGAGAAGATTTTTTGCAGAAAATTCAGAAAAAAATATTCTTCTGCACAAGCCATTAAAACTGAAATTGTATTGTTGGCTCTTCAAAGAGCCTCCAGTGCTAACAAGCTACAGCTGGGGAGTTAAGCCAAAGGCATTCCAGCTGCAGCTGAAATGCTGAATTTGGGAGCAAACACACAAGGGAGGTGAAAGGTCTGGTTTTAAACTTGTTCAGTTGAGGGGAATTGTCACAAACTATCAGACCGCTTCCTTGAGAAACAAACTGTAGGCTCCTAACACAGGAGAAGAGAAGGTATTCAGAAGGCATTAAGTCAAAATTTTCTTGTAGCTGTGTGAGAAACTGTACAAAAATGGCTAAAAACTTCAAAGATCGTGAGCTTGTTAATATCCTGAACTAATTAGCCAGCTGCAAAGGTCAAGGTTGAAGTGAAAGGAGAATAACAAATATATAATGAAAGCCTGGCTCATAGGGAAGATGTTACGGCTTAGAGATAGTAGCTATCGCTGTACTGCCCGCTCCTGTGACTCTCCAGAGCTATCTAAGACATCAAAATATGTATTTTTCAGAGACAAAGAGGAGAAATGGTGAAGTCAACACTGATGCATGCTAGCCTCAATTTATCTCAAAGGTACCAACTGAGCTGCCTGTGATTTAGCTTTGAAATCCAAGTTCAGTATTTCCAAGGTAAAAAATGCAGAGCATAGACATTTGCTAAAAGAACATGCTGAAATCCTTTAGCAAAAAAAGAATTCTGGATAACTATGAAATGCCTTTGGTTTTGATTTAAAAAATAAGAATATATATAGTAATATACTAATTACTACCTCATCATGCACTGAGTAACAACAGGATAGGAATTTTAAAATTTACCTATTTAAATGAATTTCATGGCACTAAATTTTCACTTGGTGAAAGACTGTAGCAGGGTTTCAAACATGTACGCTAACTGACATACCAGTAGTTAAAATAGTGAATTTCAAAGCAGAATAAATCTGAGGAGTAGAAGTTGCTGGTACGCTGTCTCCGACTGCCACTTAAACACTCATCCAAATGCCATTGCTTTCAGGATCTGAATTTCTGCAGTGAATAACAGCTATTTATAGTCACGGAGCTCTATTCGCCAGCTTGAGAGGCAGGAACCAGCAGGGGGGAAACACAGTAACTGCAACAGCAGTGGTAAAACCAATATTGGAAGAAACGCCAGTCCTTCTGTGAGAGCAGTTTAAAGACTATGTTAGGCACCTCCAAAGGAGTTCCCGCGCTCAGTGTGCGTGTGCGGCCTCCTTTCCACAGGTATCGCAGGTATTCAAACATTAACCAACACGTTTCCTGGCAGAGAAATCCCACCCAGTTACCCTAATCTACGCTACTTGAAGACCTGGCCTTGTGCTTTTGCATTTAAACAGTTTCATAAAATCACCGGGATCTGTAGTCCTTACTCCACGCGTTCCCTTGCCTTTGCGCATGCGATTTTAGGGCCTCGGTCTAAAGCAGCAGGTTTTCCCTTCAGAACGTAAGAGCATTTCTAACCACAGTTAATCTCTCAAGGCAGTTATTTCAGCGAAGCATCGTTCACTCATAACCCTTTATTGATTTCTATGCTATGACTATTTTCCTGAAGAGCACACGCTATAAACTTAGAACATACTCAGCATACCAACGGCCAGGCCCAAAGCCTACCGAAGGCCACACAAAATAGGTGCCATTAGGCTTGCTTGTAGCTATTAGCCAAAGATAACAAAAGATTCTTTTTTTTCTAGTGGCCTAAAATTAAATCTGAATAACCAGCAATCATCTCTCTTGAGCATATCAATCAGGGTGCAATATGTTTTGCATGTTCACAAGGGCTTTTGAACCACTGTGTTTCTTGGTAGATACTGCATCGATTTTGGGCAGCCAAGGGATGATAGGCAAAACGTCTCTCTCTCCACCTCTGTCCAGGTTCTGCCTTCTCCTGCCTGCAGCACCTCCGAAGGGAACGGGGCTGGCTCTCCGCGCCGTCCCCGGGTTGCCTGCTGCTCGTCCATGTCACAGCGCTTCGGGAAACTTAGCCAGGTACGTTCACGTTTACATCTCTTTTTTTTCAAACCAGAATAAACATGCTCCTAAATGACTCTTTTGGCTGCAAAAGAATTTTAAGCTAAACTTTAGAAAAGCTACTCTTAGAATAAAGAAAGTTAATATGGGTGATACATCAGTATGACCAACACCTGTAACAGATAAGGTTTTCCTGTGTAAAAAAGCTTAAAGGAGCACGCACAATGCAGTAGTTCTGTAGGACAGCTGCATTTTCATGCCCACCATTAACACTTGCTTTTCCGGTGGGATGCAAAAAAAAAAAAAAAAAAAAAAAAAGATTATTTCCTTTACGGGTAGTGGTAAATCCTCAACCTTGACAGACTTTTGTCATTGCATACCACGTACTGAATTTTTCATCTATTGAGTTATTAAAGAACTCCTGCACTATTGCCTCCTCTCTTGCCTCCTCCAAGCCCAAAGCGCTTTTTCAGGCGTAGTTCACGTTCCAAAAAAGTTACTTTCAGTTCTTTCCTGAGCTCTGCGTAGCTGCGGTCTTTGATCGCAGCCTGGGCAGAGTGTTTTGGGGGCGGAACGGCTGCCTGGGCACCCACGCCGCTGGGCCCCTCCGCACGGGCGGCGTCGGCTGCGAAGCCGCTCTGCCCCCCGGCGGGCCGCCGCTTTGGTCCAGCTCTTCCTTCCTTGCAGCGTGGTGCTGGAAGGCAGCCCGCACCGCAGCTGGGGGGCAGGCCGTGGAGGGCCGCGCGCCCTGCCTGCCTGCCTGACTGCAGCTGAAAAGGCCGCGTGGTTCGGGCGGGCGCGCTCACCGAAATCCTCACAAGCCATCGTTGGCTTAAATGACAAAAACATATGCGACTCTGGCCTCATGATAGTATGATTTTCTTGAACATTCTTCGCCTTTGGGGGTTTTCGTTAGAATTTGGCCATTCTTCCCCTTATCTTTGGATGAATGCAGGAGACGTACGTTTTCCCCAAATTTAGAGGCAAATTTTGAAAGAAAGATCTTTCTGTGAAAGGAGTTAAATGGTCCATTCTTATTTCAATTATTTTCAGAAAAGTCCTGCTGTTGCAACATTAAATAAAATTTGATATTAATGAATTCTGTCTGTAGGTGGCCTATTCCATTTGGTATCACATTAAAAAATTCTCAAACACACACTTCTGCTTTTACCTACCATCATCTTTGCTCCTCCAATCAACAGATAAGCAATTGCTTGATTACAAAGCAACTAGCCAGAGCAGTAATTCTTTCTCAGGCTGCTGAAATTACATAGTTTTTTCTTTATTACAAAAATGCAAATGCATAGAATTTTTTTTTCCCTGTCACTCACCCAAAAAAGAAGAAATGTGATACTCTGGAAGAATAAATGCAAGATTTTTGGAAGCCTCTTCAACGATACTCAGTAACACTGAAACAGAACAGCTGAAGAGCTTGCAGTATAGCTGTCTCTTGGCAGTAATCATTTACTCCAGCTGAATGCTAACAGCAATCATTTACTCTAACTGAATGCTAACAACCCTTTCTTGAGACACAGTGCTATCATCCTTGCACCTATTGCCTACAGCAAAGTCAATATAGTGCTTCTAAAAATAATAATAATAAACTTTTCTTTTTTAAAAACTACATGCTGCAAGCTGGTTTAAAGCTGTACATTTTGAGAGGTCAGGGAACTTGGTATGTGAAGGGCTGGGCACTTTCAGTGTCCGTACTCACGCGCACTCACATACGCACGTGTCCATACTCACTGCTCTGCAAGACACTGAGCCTGAGCTAATAACCCTGAATTCAGCTTGTTTCCTTGACAGACCCCGACCTCGGCTACATTACTACTCTCTGCAAATATACTGCTGCACTGAGACCTGACTGTACCATTGCCTTTTGCCCCACACTCTGGTTACTGTAGGAAGACCTACTCTCAGGGACTAGACTGCGACAGTAGCACTGGTCGCTACTGTTTAGACGGCTGGGGAAGCAGGATCTCAAAGACCGACTATATACCAACTACACTAGACGTTGGAGCTGCCTTTTTTTTTTTTTTTTAATTACATCTTGTAAATTTTCTTAGGTGAATTTCCATCTTTTAAGCAGAAAGCTCACCAGCATAAATACATGAGCTTCACATCACTGTTTCCATCTCACAGGACTTCTTCGCAGGTTAAATAACATGTTTCGTTACTCATTTTTAGTCTCAGACATTTCAGTTAATTCAGGAAATAAAGATACTACTGAAATATCCACTAGTGACAGGAAGACTCAAACTACAGCATCCTGTAAGAAGAGTCAGACAGGGCCATTAACAAGCAAAGAAATCTTTTCAAATGAGTAAAGCAGGATTTTACATATCCAGTGAAGAGGCAGTTTGCTCGCTTCCCAGTTGGAGTGCCAGCTGCAATAGTGCAGGTATGACTTACAGAGCAAGACCACAGAGCAGGACATGAGCTCCCAGTCGGCAAAGGAGCCACTGTTCTGAGCTCTGCCCCTGCCTCAATGCTAAGCAAAGTTTAGCTTGTATTGGCCATACCAACTAATCTATCCCTATTATTGCCAGCTATAAATCTAATTCACATTCTGTATTGCATAAGAGAGAAATACATTTGTTGTTATGCCTTTTGAAAATACAGTATGTTGCACACTGCGGTGGTGAATAGTTCATTGCCTAGTTAACCATGCATGAACACTGGTATTTGTCAGTGTTGCAGGCAGTCAGGCATGTCCGGTACAGGGCTGTTTAGAACAGATCTGGAATAACATTAAGCAAATAAATACAGCGCTTCATAAAATATTAATGATTGTCATAAGCAATAGAAAACATCACCACACAGAACAAAACAATGGGCTTAAAACACCCACAGGGAGAAGCAAAATAAGTTTCATTTGCAAACTAAGTATGCTTTGGAGATTATCTTACAGTGGTCAGTAAAGTAAGAGGTTTGACAGGTGGCCAGACTGTGCCGTCCTTTCTACAAGGTCTGGCAGACTGGGAGCCAGGCAAAGGATAGCCCGTTTCATGCATGAGTGCTTACTTAGAGGAATTATCCCAATAAATGTGAGTTACTGAGCAGTAACAGGAGCAAGAGGTTTAAAGTCATGGATTAAGGTTTTTAGACTCGATGGTATATTCTGATTTGAGGAGAAATTATGGCATTTTCTGTTCCTCTCAGCTAGCTTAAACTTAGTTAAAGAATTAACTAGTTAATTAACTAGTTAACTAGATAGCCTGTTAGGCAAAAGATCACCAAGAAAGAAAAGAAGTAGGGGGAAAGGATATGAGAAATGTAGCTGGATATGTATTTTAACATGCCTTTCAATGCAAGTAACTGAAGGCTGACCAGGATGGGTAAAGCTGGGGGAACACATTAATCAAAGCAAGTGCAGTGACAGGTGATTTCACCACACGTTTGAGGTCCTAATCTAGGATCGATGTTCTAGCTCCACCACAAAATTTGTCTAGAGCCTAGAGCAACTACTCACCTCCCTGTGCCCTATTCCTCACTCTAAAAATAAAGACAGTTCTGCCTCCCTATCCCTAACTTTCCAGTGAGAAGTCCTGTGCTTTTTTGTTTTCCTTTTTTTTAGATTCTTAAATTCTAGAGTAACATACGTCTAATAAGTATGAACATCTAGATAACGATTTCACAAGTGCAACCAGGCTCCATTTCCCTCAGAATATTATAACTTGAAAAAAAAATTAACTATACAGCTGCTATTTTTCTTTCACAACAACTTTCTTACTGCTCCTCAAAGGAGTTTTCCCTGGTGGATAACAGACATACTCCGTGCAAGTCAGCACAAGAAATGATGTGCCTTTCATTGGTTACAAAATTTTCATCAGAGAGGGAGTTGGGTATCTCTATGTGAACAGGATAATATTTTGACATGGAAAGCATCTCCTCTGCTTAATGTTTTAGGGTTGGAATAAAGAGTCCTACACAATTTACATTTGCAGCAATAAGGAGAAAAGCATCTTTGCTTTTAAATGTAGGTATCATCTTTAATTCCTCTATTTTCCCAAGCAGAAACTCTGCAAAGCTGGAAAACATTAAATTTTAGGGAGTTTAGACTGTATTTAAAACACCACAAGAGAGCCACTACAAGCAGGGCATCGTTCTCAAGAGCAGGCGATGGCGCTCCTCTCCTTCTGGGAGCATCAGCCGCAGGAAGCGCTCCATGCCACGGAGCTGCCGGCAACATCTTTCACGAATTCAGGCACCCTCCTCCACGCTTCCTATTATAAATTGTTAAGAACCGTGAGTCATTTCCCCATCAATATTCAGTTAAACCCCTCATTTGTCAAGCACGGTGCCCTATTTACTTCATTGTATCTGGTGACTAAGGATCTAAATGGTCTATAGGTGAGAAAGAGGTAACAGAAAGCAGCTAAACTAGGTTCTCTCACGTTCCTACGTGCATCACCAGGCTGACAGGTTACTCAGGATCAGCAGGTTTTAGACTGTGGCCTAAATTTCAACATCTTGCCATCGTTTTCCCTATTAAAATCACAGTTTAAATAGAAGCGCAACATTTCAGACGTTTGAGTCATTATCAGTTTCACTCCCCTCCATGGTAGATCAGCCACTTGTCCCTGTTGGCTAGCACTGGCTCGTTCTGTACTTCTGCTGTCTCTATTTTTCACTCCTTACAAGCATTAACGGAATGTGAATATTGTTTAGGTGGAGGTTTTTAACCTCCAAGAATATCCCCATGAAGCGATACTTTCCATTCTTATATTTATTCTTGTTCTTTTGCTTTAATTTAAAATAATTGCCTTTATGGTTTAAATTTAAACCACTTCAAATATTTCAAGCTTTTTCATTTGTACAGCTCAGTTCTTCAGTTACGTCTCACTTTTCAACTGCTGCGGTCACTAACGCAATAAAGATTGGGCCTAACAAAAACAAGTGTTTCTTCACTATCTTAAATTTATTGCAGTCACTCACAGTACTCTTGTCCTCTCTGCTTCATGAACAAACTCCCCACGGTCTGAGTAATTTACAAGACTTGGTAAATTTGTCTATTACTCTTAATCAGCTCCCCCTTAAAGGAATACTTGTGCTTCATGTTTTGAATTGCTTTGCAACATGAATATCAATTTCTCGGTATGTTCAGCACAAAGTGGTGCTAGGCTGGCTTTATTTGATTTGTTACCCAGAAAACACTTGGATAATCTAAAGCCTTGCCAAGCAGGTATGGTATCTCACAGTATGAAGTATTTTTTTATAGCTAGTGCAAGATTATTCGTTCTCATTTTCTTTCGCTTCTGGGGTCTTGGGCACATATTCATGCTGTTAGTGTCATTCCGCTTCTGACTCTGTGAGCAGTCATGTTCATAACAGAACTCACATATTTCGGTGGTGGAGTTCACTGTAGATAAGTTTTTACATAGATGGCAACTCTGCTTAGAATTTATTTGAGGGGTTGGAAATCAGTTTTGGAGATATGAGACTATTTTTAATAGTTCAATGAAACAAAACCAAACACAAATCAACACAACAGGGGGAAAGTATTATCCTGTACAGTACACAATCTTTATGACCACTCAAGGGGCAGGATTTCAGTCAGAAAAATTTAAGAGATTGAGAACATTTTACTTAACACTGCAGAAGGGACAAAGCCCAAAAGTCACGCCAACTTTAATACAAAACTCCACACACAACAGTTATTGTACCGTAAAGAACTTTTCAGCTAAGGTCTTCATTTTTTTTAATTAGGAAGTGCAATTTGAAAATCCTTCATGTTTCCCATATGCATAAAACAAAATTCTGTGATCTTTTCTTCAACATGGAAATAATGGAGAGACAGAAAGAAATTAAGAACAATAAAGAGCATGAATCTTCAACTCTAGAATATGTGTGACACATGCCAGATACTCAGCTGCCAGAAAGCAGCGTAGTTCCGTAAAGACAGCTCAACTACAGCGATTTACATCAGTCGAAAATCAGCACTGAAATGCTAATTTAAAAAGGTTGCACTGAAAATAGAGGAAAAATTCCCAGCTAAAAAGCTACTTTCCCTCATTTCCCAGCTGATCACAAACAGTTGGCCAAATACACCTCATAAGATAACGAGTAGTAATCTCCCTGAATATATGACAGCGTGTAGGACAAGAGGGTCCACATTCTTCGTTTGTGTAAAGCAGTAGCAACCGATTAGAAATTGTTGGGATGGGGGGGTAGTGGGGAAGCAGTGGAAAACGTCCTTTTCATTGCTTGCAAGCCAAAGTATTACTCCATTTTTCATGAAAAATTTTGTTCACGGAAATTCTTTTAGAGAAAATTTAAACTTCCATTTTGTAAAATTTACTCTTAAATTCTGTATGGAAGCAACTTCTCTCCTCCATCCCATTTCATCCCAGTTCTGCTTCTACTCACAGCTCCACTAGGGATAACCAAGTGCCCCCTAACAAAGATGCATCTTAATTTGTTTCCAGCTATTCTGTACTTTAAGTTTCAAAAATAGTTTGTCAGATCAAATTTATATCCATGAAATTTTACAAAACATGAAACAATTCTAACATTGGAAAGGTTCCCATTAATTTCAGTATGATCTGCAGCATGCCTTTAGCAATAACTGCCCGGTTTTTCTGACCACATATCTCAGTTCATGAAATGTATTTTGGGTCAAACCTTTTCCTTTTCAGAGATTTGTTGAGCAGCAGCTTTATCTCTGTGCATCTCCCCAAACTACCAGCTTATTTCAGATAAATTTTCTCCTAGACAGTACTCTGAGGTTTGCTGCAAGTAGACCTGAGACAGAGGTATCCAAAAACAGAGATGTCCCACTGATGACGTTCCTCTTGCTTTGACTGACCTTGCCTCTTCAGTATTTGCTTCCGTTTAAAATTTAAAACCTTCCTTCTTGCTAATGTATTGTTTGATCACTTCTACAGTGGAAACCCCTATTACTCCAGTAAAGAAGTATAGGCATCAGAGGGGCAATTGCTATAAATATTATTCAGACAGTAGAAATCTAAAATGTGGAACCAATGGCAATATAATAAACTACTGCTGGAGCATGGTGAAAAGGGCAGCTACCCTGAGGACAGGGACAAAAAGCGAAAGAGAACGTACAGTCGTTTGCAAGAGCAATGAAATATGCAGTGCAAAAAAAAGATAAATGTCAAAGAAAGTTACAGTGGCCTGAGCTTATTACTGCATGTTCTTCAAACAGGTAAAGCTAGAAGGCATACGCTAATGGCACAGGAAGAATCACACACTAAGGGAGAACGCATCTCTGCTATCAGACAAGATTAACGTTGCTGCTTAGAATTTCAAGTATGCAGTTTTGTGAGCACTGGCACTAAAAAATTGTGCTTTCGAATACTTTATATCTTACGACTGAGTTTTCAGCACTGCATTGCTCCAACACCGTGGTGGGAGTGCGCTCTTGATTGCGCATCCCAGAGTCCCTGCCCCGCGAAAGCCCAGGCAGGGCAGGTCTGATCGCTGCTCCTGTCAAGGTTTGTTTATCAGTCAGTGCTTCTAGCGCCTCATTGTTCTACCCAGCAGAGATATTTACAGAATAATTTGTTTCACAAGAACTTAGTGTCTTTCAGAGCTCTTCTCTTGGCCAGTGGCTTCCGAAGGTCTCTCCTACAGATACGGACATTATGACGTGCAGTGGCGTTACTTCCTTCAGCATCCAGAGAAAGAGAATCTTAGAGCTAGACACTACGAGCAGCTGACAAAGCGCTGCACTCCCTGTAACTAGCCTAATCCTAGGAACCACTGCTAAATATATCACTCCTGTAATGAACAACTCACTTATCTGTAAACAGCTGACAAGCTGCACTTCGGATCAGGTGAATACCTCAAGTTTCATTTCAGGTCTTGTGTGCACATCTTGTAGGTTATATTTCTAGTCTTAAAATTGATTTTTTTTTCCCAGATTTGTCTTTATACTATTTGTGATACGTTTTACATTGAATCTCTAATTGTAAAAGTATTAGATAATTATGTTCCAAAAAGCCATGATAATTACAAATGCATAGTCCTATTATTAATTAATTTCAGTCACGGTTTAGGGTCAAAAACTTTCCAAGTAGAAGTTATAAAAGTCATGGAGCATACTCAGTTTTGATTAAATCATATTCCCATTTATGATTTGTAAACCCAATGACAACTGTCATCACTCCAGTTCTGCATATACTGATGCAAAAAGGAAGCACCAAGGATTGGTTTTCTAACCTCAAACTACCCCACCCACCAAACATTCATATTTACCTCTACAATCCATCATTCTTCAGAGAGGAAAAGTCCTGTAATTGAGTCTGCTTCTGCCATGTTTATCAGAACAAGGAAGATTCCAGAGCAAGAAGTTTTAATAGTTATTAAGAGATCATATTTTCACTGCTCAGTTTACAGTCCGAATATGCTTTCACTAATGGCTGACCAGTGGAACTGGAAAAAGACTCAAACTTTTAATTTTTGCAAGATTTAGTAATCTACAATAATAGAAGTTGTATATCTAAATAAGGCAAAAAATTGAGGTAGTTATTTGTCAAAAGATGAAAATAATCAGCTGAAAAACACACAAACAACAAATTTTCTTATGCTCAAGATAGGAGCATACAAAAATGTAGACCTGCAAATGTAGAGGCCATTGATGAAATGTTTGGCTTAATCCTTGCAGACTGATCAATGGCAGATTCATTAAAAACTAAAGATTTGTCTCTAATGGAGCTAGACTTCATTCTAAAGATATCATTGTTGTACCATTTAACATATAAAAGGTATTCAAGGGAATTGCTCTGTATTGCCTTTGCTACTTAAAATGGTTTCACTTTTAAGTCCAATTGATTTATAGCTTTTGTTACTGAAAGGGAAAAGAGACCAGGAATCTACGAACCACCAAGCTGCTTCTTCCTTTGTGATTGCTGTTTCCTGGTTAGTGCTTCATTGCTTTGTCTAAAAGCATTGTCAAACTATTTACGCTAACATACAGGCTTTCAAAATATTTTCTTTTTAATATGTCTTTAGCTTTCCTGTAAAAAAATAACAACACTGTGCATAAGATCTGTTGTCTTTTATATAAATCACAGATTGCAGAAACTCTCTCTGGATATTTAAATGGCATGTAATAGCTTACTAATTAAGCTTAACCTTCCCAGTCTCCAGTATAATTTTCATGATTTAGTTACCAAACAAAAACAATTTTAGTGTATGCTATAATGAAAATGTTGCATATATAAATGTTGCAAATTTATAAATAAAAGCTTGAATAAGCAAAGCAAATATAATATCATTCACTTGCACAATTTTTTTCTCTTGAATATAAATTTGGTCTTTGTTAGAAACCTGTCATTTATCATTGAGATAAATGTCACTGAGTTCAAATTTAATTTTCTTAGTATCTTACTGAATGATTCTTTAATCTGGTATATCATTTAATTACCACTTATTAGCAGTTAATTTTGTACTGCAGTTTGATGTACCTTAGAACTCCAACTTGCATTTATCAGTTTGATTGTTTCTGAGATGCTTACAGTTTCATTATGTTTGTGATGAGTGCAATATGTCATGTAGGCTTGTGAGCTTTGAATTTTATTTAGTCATTCTTACTTTTTCTGAGAGCTCTACTGGCTTTTCAGCCCTTATTGTACCGCTTACAGAGAGCTCTTCTGTTAGGCTCTTGGTGCTTTCCATACTTTTATCCTGCTTCTATGACCTCTGCTGGTATTTGCCTTGTATTGCACCACGTATTTATCTTACTGAATCAATTGCCATCATACAGGACATGACAACCACTTTCGCATATTAGTCTTTTATGCATGAGATTCTTTGAATAAAAGGCTCCTACGCACACACACCGACACACAATTTACTTTTTACTTAAATTTTGTATCTCCTGGCTGTATTTATGATGCAGCAAAATTGCATGGCACCTTTCTACACTTCAGTCTCTGTGATGATTCTACATTACCTGTCCCTCACCTCTAATTCTTGAATTATCTTAACCATATAAGCACTAGATATTAAAAAAAAAAAAAAATCCTTTCTTACAGGTCATTTTGATGAGGTTCACCTGCTCTAAGAATAGCTATTTAAATATTTGTTATTTTACATAAACCTGTCACTTCTGGTCCTTGCAGGCACCGAGACAGACAAGCGCTGCTCAGGCGTCAGCCTCACGGCAGGTGTTAGCCAGCGCAGGCTGGGAGGAAAACCCTTTACTCTCTGCAGATGGGGGGACCCAGGTGCCAGGTTCCACCTTTTGATAACTAAACTTGGGAATATGAAACTCCCTAAGTTTCACCAGGATAACTATCTCATACACCATCTCATATCCAACAGACTTAGTTCCTCTTTTGATCACTTCAGTTCAGTATCTTCCTCACCCTTTTTAGACTAATGTAATGCAAAACTCAGATTTCAGCTTTCTAGCGGGTCTCTGAGGAACTACTGATTACGTTCAGATCTCTCGCTCTGCAGTGCTTATAGACGTGCTATGCACTCACTAACGCTTCATATCCAGCAAAGTCCACAGTGCTGCTATACTAGCGAGCAGGTAATCCATGATGGTGTTGGTAAGCATAAGCACTGCTAAAAAGCAGGAGAGAAAAAATGAGCTCCTTTACAGCATACAGAGAGAATAGAGTAGACAGAGATATTGCATGACCTTCAAGAAAAGCCAGAAAGGGAGAGAAGTAGTTCTAAGACTTTACTGGACAGGAACTTGAAATTACAAGGAAAAACTGTTGTTGGCTGTGTGATTCCTGTTTTTAAGAAGGCATCAACTGAATGATGTTCTTTCAAATTGTGTATATGCCAACTCCATCATCAATTTACCCATTCTTAAATACTGCTACTTATCGGAAAAGACCTTTGGACCAGGCTGACCAAGAAATATAGGGTGTATAGGGAAATATATAGGTGATAGAGAACAAATAGGAAAAGCTAGGTGAGGCACAAGGGAGAAGAAAATGATTCATTGCAGAGAAGTAATACAACAGGATAGCATCAGGAATACAAATACATGTTGTACTATTCTCCAAATCAAATGAGATGGTATAACAGTATAACATTCATCCTGTTAAAGGCATAGGAAATTTCTGCAGCACACTTCTGAAAATACAATGATGATTCCAGTGTGTTTTGTCTTCTTGTTTGTTTGCATTTATAAAGTCTACAGGAAAGAAAAGAAACCTAATTTATCCAAAGGGTATTGACTTGGAATTCAGGAACACCAGCTCCTGTTCTATCCTGGATGTGCTTTAAATGAGCCATTTCCTTTCTTGGTGCCGTTCCTTATCCTCTTTGTATCTACAGATCTCCCCTTGTGACTGCCATTTGTTTGCCTTTCACCTAAACCGAAAGATTCAGAGGAACTTCTTCCATGTGGTTTTACACTAGCCTGAGACACGCTAGCTAAGGTTTTCATCAGCAAAATTTGGAAAGGATAAAGTACTGAAATTCTTTCACAAAACAAAGTTTGGTTGAAGCCTTCCAATTAGCTCCATCTGCAATTTGCAATTATCCACCCACATGCAACCCTTGGCTTGTCCACAGATTTCCTATAGAATCTCTTATAACTCACTTAATCCTGCACGCTTTGTTTCTAAAGTGGGTAACAGCAAGATTTCTTTTTATTATCTAAACTCAGTCCTGGGGTTAGATTTATCTGCCACTAAGCGACTCCTCAGTGTCTTGTCCAGCTGGGTTTGAGGCAATATGAGATAGTGATAATAATAAGCAGTTTGAGAATCAGATACATCAAGCTTAAAGGAAGGTATTAACAATCATTTTATAAAAGTAAGACGAGAATGTAAACATCATTTGAAAAGATGCTGTAGCAATACTCTAGGAGTAGTATCTATGGCACAAGCAGTTTTAAAATGTTTCCATTATGTTAAGGTCACAAGCCTAATTTTGCTTTCCATTCTTCATATAAGTGATGGCCACACCTGGACAAATTGTTGTACTATACAACAGGCTCTGGCACATGAGCTTTCAGTCAGTAGAAATTTTTAAAAAGCACCTTCGGTTATCATGTAGCAAAAGCATAGGAGAAGTCACATATATAGAATTAACTCAGCAATAACCATGGTAAAAATATAAAATTCTGAAGCATTCAGATAGCTGCTTGAAAGCAAATCAGAGTTGCTATCTTTAGATCCTGGTTGTAACAATTAGACTTTTTTCTTGCTTGAATTGCAACTGTAGAACTTTCTACCCCCTTCTGCCATGTACACACACATACACATCTGCTGTGTGTCTACTAACATATGGTGTTTCACTAATTAATTGCTAGCTATCAGTCAGGCTCCTACTGTTCACATCAAATATGAGTACCCTCCAGAAGGTTTCACAATAATGATCATTTCACAGATTCACTGCAGTAGCCACTGTATGGTCAGAAAGCAGTTCTCCATGACAGAAGCACAATAGGTGTCTGATCATTTCAAAACTGGGTCTGTTTTAGTATTGCAGGTTCACTATTACCTAACAGGCACACATTAGCATTAAAAGTGCATGCTAATAAATACCTGCAAATGGAAAAGCTGTAATAGCTCGTTAGCCTGGCTCCTCTGAAGAAAGAGGGAGTATGGACAACGCTGTGACAAATCAAGTCCACTACAGCTTCAAGAGCACATTGCAAAAGGGAGGTGGAATAGTGTTTGGCTTCCTTTTGCTAATTAATGAACCATTGAAATGTCCGTGTCTTATTTCATTACGGAACATAAAAGCTATTTCTGCATAAGCTTTTAAGTACTGTACAACATTAGTTGGCTCCTGCAGCTCTCAGGGTGAAGTAGATTTGGTGATGCTAGAGTAATCCCTTCCGCTGTCATGCACCTTCTAGCAGGTTCACTTCAAAAAGCAGCAGTTCCAGAGTCATTTGCTAAGAGTGACACAGCTGGGAACACAACACACCCAGAGCGTAACTACCACATCCCAGCCAAACGTGACACCGACATATTCTATACCTTCCCAACTGTTAATTTTTCAAACCCATGAACAGGTACCAAAGTAACAGCCCAAAACACTAGTAAGGGGAAGGAGCAGCTGTGAACTCCATTCACTGCAATTAAAAGTGAAAATTCTGTTTCCTAACTCATTTTCTGGAGAATAACTCACATGCGTAATACATTCTTGCTTATGTGTGTAGGTGCTCATGGCACTTGAGAGCAATTTAACTTCTGGACTGACCTTACCTTACACTGCATCATACTACTAGACTAAGCAAGGGTCCATGCACTGGCCAAGGGGTCTGCATGCCATCAGCTATCATATTAAATTCAGATTTACTTCAAAATGAGGCATCAAGTAAGGCTACAACTTCATCAAGATTTAATTTAACTTGGCATATAACATTTTGCAGCTTTATGTGTAGTATATAGAAGGATCTGTTTTAAACTCTGGGCAGGCAGTACAGGATTAACCCTCTTACAAGCAGATACTTCAGACAATTGAAAAACTAGCAACTGATAAACAGAAAAAGAAAAGCAACATATCGTCTTGATACGGATTATCAAAAAGAAGTCAAGAAATATATGGTACTAAAATCTGTCAAGCCATTATTCCATCTATCTAATATCATAGCTTGGTATGAAATAAATGAAACCATTCAGAAGTACTTCAGAGAAGAACTCAGAGTTTTAATGAGAGTTTTAATCACCACAAGTAACTTGGTGATAGGAAAGAATCTTCCTGTCCACATACTATACCAATTTTGTATACTGTCAGTCATAGTAAGTGTGGCAGTCCAGACTTGAAGGATAGAAGTAGGTCACTACTGCAATACTGAAACATCATGGAACCGTAAGACCGTGTGTTGGTATCATCCAACCCAAAAGGAATGTCTGCAGAGACTGATACAGGCAATTGATAAAATAATAATTACCCAAGGACTTCAGAGTTCAGAACTGCACAGAACTTGCCAGTTATTGGGTCAAAATAGAAAGAGTGGCCAAAAACGAAAGTGTTTCCTCAAAAGAATTCCAAGATCAAACCTCCAAAATTTTTAGGGATTTTTGTCCCTAGGGAAATATCATTTTTCATGAGCAAGACTACTCAAAACTGCTGGCTGTGTTCCTCTGTCTGGAGTAGTTATAGCATAAGGTTATGTTGCGAAAAAGGTCTGATGCAGTTTTTTTAATATAAAATATTCTGCATTTTGCAAACTGTAGTCTTTGTGTCTATATCTCGTTGTGATGTATTCCAGCTAAATAAAAACTTTATCTACCTGCAAGTGAAGGTTTTATTAATATAAACATTAACATGACTTTAATTGTGGCATCAAGGTTATAAGTTTGAATATTTTACAACTAAATCGTTTTCAGAGGGATAATATGATAAGAAATGTTATTTAAAAGTTGTGAATTCCCAACAAGTAAAAGACCTGTCTTTAGAACCGGAATACAGTTACCAAATCTATTTAGTAAACCTCAGTGGTCTCAAGGATGCTTTGAAATTTGTATTGTTTTCTTTTAAATGATGTAAACTCTTTGGCAGCTAAGTAACAGAACATTCAGATAAGAAACATAACACAGAACGGTCACCTTGAAAAAGGGCTTATGAAATGAATGGAGGTGCTGCTTAGACGGTAAGGAAGGTGTGCGTGCTTTTTTCCAAATATTCACCTTTACTTTGAGTCCAGCTGCTTCAAAGAGAGCACGTTAGGTAGGTTAAAGAAAAAAAGACAGAAGAGAGGCACCAGTCTATGAACTGAGACTAATTCACCGTGGTGAAACAGAACGGGATTACGTAAGGAAAGAACAGCGATGCCCGCAGTCAGCAAAGCGAGTTCATGCATCATGAAGCACTGATCAGTCGGAGATCTTCCACACCTGCCGACTAAGGCTAAGGTTTGCAAAGAAGCCTTAGAGACTTACAGTCCAGTGCAAACTCCCATTGCAAAACCCTTCTAGGTTGATCCATGAACCCCCTTGGTCTTCAAATTTTGACACTGTTGTTGTCTGTTATCATGCCACTAAAGGGAAGATTTATTCTGCAGAGTCCTTATTACCGGCTTTTAATTGGTACGAGGAGGAGAGAATTGTCTGGCTATTTGATCCTAGACTGAATTTGAGGATTAACACTTACACTCATATTTCCACATACTAAACTGCTTTGCTTTTATTAAGATTCATTAATGGACTAATTGTGAACCCAACCACACTAATTTTAGAAAGAAGCTTTTCAAACACTGTGTGAAGCCTTGGCCTCACTACCTGTTTCCTGGGACACCCAAACAGCCATCTCTTACAATCTCTTACTTTGATTTTAAAAACTGAACGCTTGTTCTCATTTTCTAGCTCCACCTATCGGCACTCCATGAAAATGTTCCACGTAAAATCCTTTCTAGCCTTTATCAGCCAAGAGTGCTGCCTCTTACAGCATGGTATGGCTAACTGACGGCACACAGACATATGAGACAGTATAACATGGTAACAGGTTGGTGCTCTGTTTCTAGGACTGGCTTGTTAACTGTTGATAATAATACCATGATAGTACAGGAAAAATAGTAAGGAGTGTTCAAGCACATTGCTTTGTTCTCAGAAAAGGAATACAACAGAAAACAAACAATATTTTTGAAACTGAGTCATGTACTTAGCCCCAAAGATATCTAAATTCACTAGCAGGTGGTGAAATTTCCCTAACATTTGCTTTTAAAAACTACACTGAAAGATGGATGGGATACTAGAGTAAAGAAGCAATTGTGACCTATAGTTCCATATCTAGAGTGCTATTAACATATCTGCTTTACTTTTTTTTTTTTAATAATCAGTCTGAAATATTAAGCAGTAATTCAAGAATGCTGACTTAGCTGTCCCTTAGGGGAGTCAGCTTCAGGAAAGACATAACGTGTCCTCAACATCTTTTGCTAAAGGGGTTCTTTTGAAGAAATGCAATACAAGTTGTCTTTGTAGCAGTAAGAGTACATTTGCTGACTTTGTCTTTACAGAAGGATGCCGATCTCACTGAAAAATTAATAATTCAGTAAAAAAGCCATTCTTTTTCTCCTAGTTTTCTCAAGCAACTAGGTTCTTTGGAGACAGAGATGATTAGAATCTCAGTCACAGAGGAAGTGAATAGTAAATGGAGAAAGCTGTATATACTCCCATTGCTGAATATCAGAAATTAAACTAAGGCAGTTAAACTGCAGTTGAAGTTGCCTGGGGTTAAGGAGTTATTAAGCAAAGGAGTGGACAGTGAATTCTTATTCCCGTAACAATGACATTAAGAAGCGCTAATGAAACAAGCTCACCAGAGAACAACCCAAGAGAGGTAGTCCTACTAACAGCATAACAAACCACTGAATTGCGAGGAGCATATACAGAGCAGGAAATACCCTTTAATAGCTACCCCAGCTGTCGGCTTAGCTATGGCTTTCTTTACCTTAACTCAGGATCTGGATCAGCTCAATTTATCTGAAATCCACTTCATTTCCAACACGACAGTGTTAGCATCTCTCTTCTTCTTACCCTCCCTTGTCAAATAAACACTGATACATAAGCAAAACCACTTGAGTTGACAACCAAAAGGGGAACAAGAGAAAACCAAACTCACATGTACAGTGTGATGCTGTTTAATTCTCAGTAGAGTTTGTTTACGCCGTTTGTCCACTTATTTAGATTTAAATAATGAAACACAATGCCTATAAACTTTCTGGGCAAACTGCCACTTCCATTTATAGTATAGTAATGTCTCCAGCAGCAATACAAACTAACCATTCAGGGAGGAACAAGAATTCACAGAGAAAGCTCATCTTCGCTCACTACTGTTGTGGAAACGCATCTTCAATTCTCTCCAAAAAGCCTATCAAACTGATGGCTTTTGCATGCTGGCAATTACCAAATACAGTCTGTTTCAGACTAGCTAAGAGAAGAAGTTTCAAAGTCCCACAGACTACCAGACCTACCCAGCCTGTACCAAAGTGATTCAATTAAAATATCTAACATAAGTATGGCAAAAAAACACAGCAATGGAAGAAAAGTTCTCTTAAGTGAACATGCTCTAGCAGAACTGCTGTCAAATCCTTCAAAAATCTGAAATTTGATGAGAAACAGATGTCCTTAAGCTCCTTGAGTAAAATCCAACAAATACACCTGTACTGCCCTGTAAGCGTGCAGAATAAACAGGAGACTAAAGACTCACTGGTTTGATAACCCAACTCTACATATTCACATCAAAGTTACGGCACTTACACTTTAGCACCACCAGCTGCACTTCTAAAAATGTAAACAGTATATTTTTCCAACTCAGTTTTTGAGGACCTTCTAAGAGGAAACCCGATTTATTTGTTCAACGCCAGCAGCCAACTTGTGCTGCAAGCCCAAGCACAGAAGCACATAGATCAAGCCTAATATGCGCCCCATTCCTACTGCACAAAGGTGGCATGCTTGATCTCTTGCTAAGGGCTACTGTACTCCCAGTTTGAGCAGACACTCACCTATACTGTATTCCAAACGTGTTCATGCTCAAAACAGAGTACAGATCAGCCTTTCCCAAAAGGGTAGGACAATCTTATTCCCTGTGTAAACAAGTTGAGGAGTATTATTTACTGCAGAGGTGGAAGACCATTTATTTCACAGGAGGTGAGACAGGCAAAGCTCAATCTCAGAAGCCAAAAGTGTGACTTTGCAAGCAGTTCTTGCCTGCGCTTGGATAAAACAACAGCCCTTATAGCGTTTCAATTTCCAAGAACATAAGGTGGGAAAACCCACAATTCTATCTTAGGCATGGATTATCAAGTCTACAATATTAATACAAACTTAGTGTACTGTGAAATCCCAAAATGGAAATTGCCCCATAAGAGCAGGGCATTGAATGTAATTTTCCAGTTATTTATGAACTCCCTACAAGTATTAAAAATATACATTTTTATGAAGTGTTTTGACATCTTTTAGAACGTACTTGTTTGTCTAGATGTGGTTGAAATATAAAAATTAGGTGAATTAGATCCTAGAAAGGAAGTATCCTTGCAAACTGTCCACTGATATTCCTTCACAAAATAACTATATATACATTTTTGCTACTATTTACCAAATAGACCTTCAACATAGAACACCATTTTTTAAAATGGAAAAATAGGAAGAAGATTTACATGCAGCTTTCTGAAATATTTCTAAAAAATAATTTTTTTTTTAGCAAACTTAATTTTTTTTTTTAATAGATGGAGGGAGGTGAAGGACCAGGACAAATCAGATTCGTTTTGTTATAATCTCCATTATTTTCACACTGCATATAGACATAATTTAGACATATAAAAGCTACATGTAAAAAGACTTCTTCTCAACTGTTTAGGCTACTTTAGCTCCCCACCATGAAGTTCTAATAATCCATTACTATGTTCAGGGCTTTTTACAGCAGACAATTTCCTCCAAGGAATCAGTCATTATTTAGCAATATTCCAGAAAATGAGCTATTGGCAAGTAAATATCTACGCACAGCAAGTTGTTTTCAAGATTCTACAAATCCCCATAGTAAGCCTATTACAGTCTACTAAAAGAACAATATGGAGCCTTTTATAATAGAAACGTGTACTTTCAGTTCAGCTAAATATTTAAGTGAGCCAGCTAAGAACAATGGCATATCATATGATTGAGAAGTAATGAGTGAAAAACAGCAGAAAGATCTGGTAATAGCAGTAATACTTATACATGTGCCACTTCCAACCCTATTCACTCAAATGAACATAATCAGACTGCAGCACTGCTCACTAAAACAGATCAGCATAGATCTTCCCATAACAAGGGAAGGCAAGAAAGCACATATACTTATAGCACAAGTCTACTGAGATGTCATGCCTTTCTTTCAGCAGAGCAAGTATTTTGTGTCAACAACGACTACTAGTCTTTATAAAAATTAAAATAACATTATAGAGCATTCCAACTTAGTGAAAAATGCATTTCAAAGTGTCACTACATTTCAATACATTCAATACAAAATGTCAATAGATTTCAATATTTCAAAATAGCAAGGATGCCACTCAGACTGCAAGAATGTCATGTACTTGGTTGTTCTCACTATTGCCATTTTACACGTGTATTGGAGCTGGCTGCTTCAGCCACATTTTGGGTGCTCTTATGCTAGATTTTTAGCTTACAACTCACAAGCAGTTTTACTCTGGTATGTCTAACACAACTTCATGAGGAATATTACAAGTCTTCAGAATCAAACCTGCAGGACTTCTATCCTACCTACGAGGCACTACCTTCCTTAGTGTTATAGATTTCAATAAATCTCAGCCTACCTACGTACACCCACTAATCAGCAAGCATGAGGGTGGCCTTTTGATATTGCTCTGTTGGAACATCTACTTTTCTATTTTCCCCAGTTAGGAAATTTGAAAATATCTGGCACCTTAAGTAAACTGATTTTGTTTTGAAATTTTTTCTTTCTTAACCTAGCAATAAACTACATCAAGTTTTCTGCTTTCAGTATCTTTCAGTTTGGGAGTTTTTTCCTTGCTTGATTTGTACCTTAGTTTTTACTATTTCTGAGATCCCATGTTATAACTATTCTGCAGGCCGCACTAAGATTATAATGCTAGTTACCCTGGGTAATTTTATGTAAAAATGCAGTTTTGAACTTTAAGAAATAAATGTCGTACTGTATTTGTGACCAGAAGCCTAAGACAAGCAATAGATAGCCATAATAAAGAGCCACCCTTCAGGTATCTTCTAAATACAGCATTTTTCTCCATATTGTGCTACCTCCCATCTGTTCTGTGTTAACATATTTATTTTCAGGCTACTAGATAAAGTAAGCATAAAATGGCAACTGCAAACGTTTTAAATGCAGGTCAGCCAAGTGTCATGAAACTGTTTCTGTGGAAAGTCAGGCCTTTGTTGCACACTCCTAAAGCCTTACTAAAATTCATCAAGGAGAGAGGCTCTAGAATTGAAAGCTCCAGGTCCTGAAGTTCTCACAGATCTTCTGCAGGCAGCTAAGGAAGCCACCACTGGCTTTGCTGCAATTGAACAGAACTTGCAGACAATGAGGACTGGAAGAAAATGTGACAAGTGACTCTTTTGTACCCCTTTCTTTCCTTTCAGTAACATCATCATCTTCCTCTTACACCTCCAATTTCAGGAGGAATACACATGATACACCAGTGGTAGATGCCTTTCTTTAGTCTTTATTTGGCATTTTACAGCTATTGAAGAAACACTCAGAAGGTAAGAAACTGTACAGTCAGTGGAAGAGTTCAGAAGACTGCAATTGCATAGGAGATAGGATAAAAAACATGAATGCAGCATATGACAGCTCAAAATAAGACAATGAAGGGTGAAAAATCAAGAGGAGCATGAAAAATGGAAGGAAAAATATAAGGCATATGAGGTTTACTGATGAAATTTGTTGCTGAAGATGAGGAGCCATGGTGGGGGGTAGATAGTGCTAAAGCAGTAGTGACTGGTTACACTACTAGCCAGTGAACTGTTTCAACTCGATTCATGCTTTAACATAACCAAGAGGGAGTTATTATAGATTTGTTTCAAACTGAGTTTCAAATTTTGCTTTTTTTTTTTTTTTTGGGGGGGGGGGGGAGCTTCCTGACTCCAGTGATCTCAGGGGTGCAAGTTATAACCATATCCAGTTTTCACATATTTCACAAATGCAAATTTTTCACATTAGAGCTGGATGGAATTAATGTTTCCAGTCATAATCTCCAAGCAAGGCTCAGTGAGTGGATTTTCTCCTTTCTTTTTAGGTTGATGTTAACCTGGGACAATTGACACCCAATCTGCATCTCATGAGAGCATCTGCTGGGTAGAGTATTTACATCAGTTTTAAATAAAATTATGGCCTCTCGTTTACCCATATAGGTTCCATGCCCACATCAAATAACTGTATTTTACCAGTCTACTGTGTGGAATGCATTTTAGACAGTTTCAGTCTGGGAAAGTGCAATAGCATGGCTCACAAACATCACTTTACTTGTTAACGCTAGAACTGAGCAGAGGCTGTAAGCACCCAAGAGCAGCTGAGACAGGTGGCAGAGCAGATGATAACCAAACACACAGATAGGGAGAGCTAAAAGCAAAAAGCATTGACAAAAGCACAATGCACTCGCTAAACATTTGTAACCTGACAGGAACTCTGCTCTGAAGTTACATGTTAGGTAAATCCAGACAAGTCAATAAAAGAGGGAGGGAAGAACAGAGCTCCTCAGAAATACTCCTCATGAAACCTACTGGTTTTGTATAGATCCTGTGGTTAAAAATATATCCATTTTGATGAAATGCAACATCATTAAGATTGAAGTGAAACATTAACGAGGCTAAAATGCCTGTCTTTGACCATTTTTGCAAGAAGACATTTCAAAACTAAGGAAGTTGAATTATCTCTTGTAATAATGAGTTTCCACCCAATAAAAACCACAACAACAAATGCATGTGATGCAGTTGTCTTATCAAGTAATTACGTGGGAAGGACTGGACTTACATTCTCAGATTGATTTGGGGCCTTAAAGCTTAATTCCTTCTTAGCTGCTGTAAGACAATACTAATTGCAGCCAGAAGTGCAGAATGTTAACTCTGTGTATAGAGCATTGTGTGGCAGCTAGAGAGACCAGCGTGCATCTCCCTTCGCGATGTTATCTCAGCGCTGTCACAGAATGTGACTGGCTCCATAGATGGATTCACATATCTACAAACCTGAACAAAAATGACATGTGTGACTCGGTAAAACAGTTCAAGGTGTGAGGGACTTGGCTTTATTACTCACCTTATCAAATAGCAGCATGATACTTTTTCCATAAGTTATTAGTGCATTAAAAATTGTATCAGTTTACACTAAATGGTCATTCTAGATCTTTGTATAGTGGACTTCAGTTCCTACTTTTACCAGTCATGCAGGGAATAATGAGAGAAGATTTAGGGCTTAATCTGTGCTGGTGTCTTTTGTGAGTCATTGAGGGGCAGAACCAGGTCAAAATGTTTTGGTTTTGTTTTTTCTCAAGGCAGCTTATTGATATTCAAAAAAATGTCACCATGCTGTACTGGAAAAAAAAAACGCTTCAACACAGTCAAATATTGAAAATTAAACAGGTGGAGAGGAAGACTTGAGTTAGGAAATCTTCTTACACTTGCCTTTGGAATCAAATTCATGTGGCAGAAAAATGGCAGAGCATTTTCATTATCACTTTTCAGTAAAATTTACTGGAGAGAACGAAGGCTTTTCCTTAACAGAGGATGTTCACTAGGACTAGTGCTCAAAGACAGCAGAAGATCGGGCTAGTAGCACTGTTTAAATTGGTTTAATGATTTTCCACAATTACGTAACTCTTCTGATTTGTGAAAAGAAAATTGCACTATTAATGATTCTTTTGCTAAATCTCTGCTGCTTGCTTTCCTGACACGTTGTCTCTTAAGGGGTTAACTAGAAAACCAGAGCATCCTAGGCTGGTGGATACTGGGGGAACACAACTAACGAAGCCAAAAATACTGTGATATTGGTTCTGTTCTGAAGGTAAAGGTCCATTATCCTACCGCCAAAGAGGAACCTCTTACAGTATGGATGAGGCATCCAACCTAGGAAAAATGATCCTAGGTTCACCTGCTTCTTTAGAAGTATATTTGAAGTTTGACTACATCTTTGGCTGACAATAGGCTGATGTTTGACTAGCAAGATAAACTGGGCCTGGTTGTGATCCCTTTATTATCTTCCAAATGCATTTGCAAACCTTCCCATTTTATTATAGACTTGCTTATCCGATGCATGCTTCTACTCACTGTGAATGTGCACTTGTCTGTGCATATAGTAGTATTGGCAATACCTACAGCAGTGACTGAACAGCCCTGAATAATATCATAGCCAAATAATTTCACAAACGCTACCCAGGATTATTTGGTGCTTGTCTTTTTAACCATCTAAGTAACAGACTAAGTATTTGTTCAGTTGCTTTTCTGAATTTCCAGAATGATAGCATCCATGAGAAACACTAATCAACCTCCTGTTTTCAGATTCATTCAACATGTTCTGTTCAAATCACCTCCTTTTCAGCGTTCTGAAATGAATGTTCAGGCTGAAATCTCTTGCAATGAACAGCTACATTCAGATAACTCATCCCCATGGATACCTGGCCATTGTAGGATGATGCTATCTGAGATGAGTTAAGTCATGTGTGATTAAGAGTTGTTCCCAGTCAATGGCTTTTTCATTTCTACGAACAAAATAACTATCTGGATTTAACTATTTTGTCCCCTCATCAAGGACAAAATGCTGAGGATCAGATTAAATACAGACCTAAGCACCTAAACATTAGGCCTCAAGCCTGCTTCTCTAATCAATAGGAAAAAAAGCTCTACTCAATAGGAAAAAAAGATATCTTTAAAAGAAGATTCACTTTATTGTAAAAAGGCGGGTGATACAGAGTTGGACGACTACACTCCATTGACCATGAATAGAGCCAAAAGCAATTGAGATTAGCTGCTTACTGACTAAAGCTTCATGAAATGAAGTTCTCTCAGACTGCAGTGGGACTGAATAGTCTCATTTCTTTATTTTTCATGTTTTTATATGAATAATCACATTCAGATGTAATTCATAAAATATGGATCAAGGTCAGACCTCACCCTTTATCCTTACAGTGGAAACCTGTTTGTAATTTCGTTTTCACTTCAAGCACTAGTGAAAAGGAGAAATTAGAACGTTTTCAGACTGATGTCATCTATTCTATTTTGGCTTTGATTGCATTTAGATTTCAAGAATGACAGTTCTGATTGCAAAACTGTATTTTGTTGAAAACAAGAGAAAAAATGTTTTTCTTTTTTTCCCCAGAGTTACTTGGATTTTTTCCACACGTTCTTCAGAATCAATAAGTTATTGTGGTATTTCAATGTTATTACTTCCAGACTTCGCCAGGGATGTTCAGAATCATAACTTCTGTTTTGGATTCTTTGTTTTCTTCCTTATTTTACTAAATTATCAGTCCAGAAAGGGATGAGGAAAAAGCAGTATCTTCTAATATGAAGAATGAAACATTTGTACCATGTCTTTTTCATCTTTGTTAGAATAGAATTGACACGTTTTATGTCATTCATCAGTATCTTCCATCTTTGCCCAGTAAGTTAATACCTATTATTTTTCTTAGTTTAATTTCTTCCTATATGAACATCAAATGCACCATTTTAGCTCGTTTCTTTCATTTAAATTTAAATGCACAGCCGCAATAAACATACGTTACAACTTATCTTCCAAATCGTTTTTGACTCCTGAAACATACAAAATATCAATAGATTTTTATGTTGAGAGCAATTTATAATCAGGCTACTACCTACAAGCTCTGAAGATAGACTTCTATAAATTGGTGGTTTCCTTTGTAGTTGTAACTATTCTCCAACTAGAGTTTCAGTTTTACCTTAAAGGTAATCCAATCAGATTCCTCAGTAAAAAGAGTATTGTATCCACAGGTCCATATGCCTTATCATCTAGGTTTCATATCCATTTTCCAGTGGCTGCAGTGAAAATTTGCCTTCATGTTGGAATACGGGTCTATATATAAACACTATTTCTGACTGGCATAAGTTATATTACAGTTTTATTGAGCACCCTGACCTAATTTGCTACATTTTATAATTAAGTTAGGTTAGAGACAGGAATTATTCGTCAAATGGTGCCTACAGTTTATGATTCTGCCCTGAAATTATGAAGTAATATCCTACCCAAGCCCTTTTCCCTGCTACCTAGCTTTTATGTGCTGCAACCGTTAATTTCTCAGTCTTCCAGAGAACCTGGGCCAAACCTGTGATTTTGGTGGAGGCTTAAATTATTGGGCCTTTTTCCTAATTAATAAGACCACCAATCATACTTTTTCCTCCATCAGCCTACTACTATTACGTAATTAGGGATTTCTTTCTCCCTTTCTGAGAAGGGAAAGCTAACGAAACTATACAAAGTAACAGCGAACAATATATCAAGCATATTCAAGAAGAAAGATTATTCTTCACTCATACACTGCCCAGTTTCCCCATTTATCCCACCTTCACAATCTTAATTTCTTCGATATACAAGTACAGAACACACTTGTTCTTTTAAAAGGACTTACTGTTATTTGCTCATTGACCACATATGGGCAACATCTGTTGTCTGACTCCAGGCTACGTTACAGAATTTAGCACATTTCCATTTCTGTACATGGGTTCTAGGCATTAGAGCTGAATTTTACTAACTGCATTGACTCTCCTCATTCTCACTATCTTGCCTTAGTAAATGAAAACAGTTACTAATAAATCATACCTATTGCAAAAGAAATTGAATTGAGGGTCTTGGAAGCCACATCATGCTTGACACTGTATCATAGGGGAGTTTCCCATCAGTAGAATATATATATGACATTTGTTTGCAATAAAAATTGTAGTGAGAACTCTGCCGTAAGGTTATCTTACAAACATAGCCAGTCTCAGCTGAATTTATTCATCACCCAACTGCAATACCAGAGCAGTTTAAAATGACTTAGCATACTTGAGTGACTTTTTTTTAAAATGAGGAATTTGACATCTCTACAAAAGCAATCTCTGCAAAATAGTTTCAGACAGAAGAGAAGATATTAGCACAGCAAATAGAACTAGTATGAAGACCTTCCAAAACTAGGTTATTCTGAGTGATCCATATGTGATATTCCAAGCCACTGCATTGTTGGAAATTTAAAATGCAGTCTTTTTATCTCAGTAAATATAAATTAAGGAGGACAAACTGGCAGAGGGTGAGAACTCCCTACTCACACTCTTTAGCTACTGTGAAATGCCAATAAAAACTTACAGCTGATATCAAACTTAAAAGTTAAATTTATAGTTGCTATGTCATCGGAGTGACCTGAATATGCCATCATAACCTGTGTCCCAGAAGGCCACTGAATGTTATGCAAAAACAAGGAAGAGGACAGTCTTTTTACACAGTAGTTCCCCATAATTAACTTCAGTGGACTTTCTGACAAAAAAGGCTCAAATTAAGCTTTCAAAAGTACCACCACAGTAGCATCAGGGGTCAAGAGCTCTTGGCTACAGGCTGTGCCTGAAGACTAGAAGAGCCTAAGAAAAAGTGGCTGCTTTTAAAGTTACTTTAAAAGACTTAACCACAGCTTTTTCTGAATGTAGAGACCTATGAGATCCATGGAAGTGCTACCAGGAGTTACAAGTTTATCCACAGCCCTACTTCTGCTTCTGGTTCCAGTAGTCTGGTCATTCTATGGGATTCAATGTGCTCTGCTAACGGAGTCCAGTTTGAAGAGACCTAAATATAGTGTGCATAATGCTTGGTTAACAGATGGGCATCTTATATAAAATAACTCAGAGGGGTATAAAGGCAAATTTACAGAACGGAGAGCCAACAAATTGGAGAAGTTGCCTCCCATAGCTCTAAATATGATTCTTCAAGTGAAAGCAAAGATTATACAGGTAGCCCCGTTCGTATAGCTAGAAATGAAGCTTCAGAAAGCTTTGCCTGAGGTACAAACTGCTGCTAAAGTAGCCTCTTTTTTGCAAAAGAGGATTCATTTGCTGTGCGTTTCTGAATGGTGCAAGTGGGTAAAAGAGAGCCAGCTGGCTATCTACTTCCTGCTTTCTCACCATCTAGGGGAAAGCATCCCACTAACAATCCTTGTGCTTTCCTATATCACAAGCTGTGATTCTCTCTGACTCTTTTCCCTCTTTTTCCTTTGTCCCTTGCCTGTGTAACCATTTTAAGTTCAGTTTGAAATTTAGCTACACATTATTCCCAGTCAGAATTAGCTTAGTCAAGCACTTGCTCTCTGTTGGAAATGAGATTCTGTAACAGAATTTGTGTTACAATACCCCAAAATACTCAAAAAGTATCATTTTCCAACAACAACTACCAAAACCTGGATTCAAAGTTGGTACTTAAACTTGGAAACAGGAAAAGATTTATTCTCACACAGAAGGTAAAGAGAAATGGGAGAGGTCTCCTTGCCCCTTCCCTTCTCCATTACACCACATGCTCTTGGAACAGAACCTGAAACAGTCTTTGAAAAGCAGTGATAGTTTTGGCATGGATCAGAACTCTAGTCATTTTTAAAGCATTTGGGGAAGACTATTAGATAAACTAATATAAAATTTGGGTTTACTTTGCCTTAAACTCCATATTACGCACTTTAAGTCTGGTATACTCAGTAAATAGCTTCCTAACCTGCAAACTCAAGGTCAACCTCAGGCAGAATCAGAAGACCATGGCAAAGCAATAAAAATGAGCACGTGTCTCCTAGGTGACAGGGTGTCAAATTTTATTTATCTATTTAGTCTTGGAATCTACTAGATTTATGAGTACCGAAGTTGGTAGAGCACATGAAGAGAGATCAGAGGAGAATCACAAAGAGTACCAGGGTTGCTTTTCCAAGGTTATTACAATCCATACTCAGATTCTTCAAAAAATGAATATTTCTATCTGATCAGCTGATATGTAAAGATCCAGACAGTCCATTGTCAAACAATAGCTAAGCAACTGCTAAACAATTGTTAAACAAAAATGAGTTTAAGAAAGTTGAAAACATTTGTTTGCATAAAACAGTCAACCTGGTCATTTTCTTGAAGGATTTTTTCCTAGTAAAATAGGAATAGTTTTCCTCTGTTGCAGTCTGGTATGGTACTAAGACTCATTAACCAACATCTCAAGTAGCAGTTATCCAGGTTACCAATAATGCAGATTACCAATAGCCTTACAAGTGAGTGTGTCTGTTTAAGATATCAGTTGATTAATATTTTAGTCTAGGCTATTTTTTCATAAAGCTTTGCAGGGAATATGAATAGTGCTTTCCTCACTAATCTCTACATTCTCAACACACAGATTCAGTTAGGAGGAATGATAAAACATTGCCAAGGCAAACTAGGAATTTGTCTCCTTCATGTCCTCTTTATTTTCAGTAAGGGTGCATTCTTCACCCCCTAGTTTAAAATATGCGTAGGGATTACTGTTCAAAAAGGAGGAAGAAACTGTAAAGAAATGAAAGCCTACCTTCTTTCAAGGGTCGGAAATAAAAAAGAAGAGGGAGAGAGGAATATAGAAGATATCACAAATATCAAGCAATATTTGTATCACAAATATTAAGCAAAGTAGCCTCTAAAAAGGTTTTCTTGAGAAATTTTAGAATTTTACATGTTCTTTTCACTCAAATATAATTTGAATGGTGACAGATGCTAATAACACTTCTGGCACAACCAAATGGACATACTGCCCCTAAAGTATTTCCCTTCTCACTTACAACCTTTTTTCAGAAAACCATTTTGCTCTGGTTTTATGTTCTTAGAGTACTGCAGAGAGAATTACTCACTAAATCTCAAATCACTTTGTCACATGCAAGAACCTAGCCATGTTCTTGCCTCAGACATCCTTCCTGCCTCAAATCATAAAGCCATAATCAGAAAGATATTGTGATGTGACCTGAACACTGACTTATATTTCAACAGTAAATCCCAGGAGCAACTGGTGACATGATCCTTATGCGCATGCCTGAGTTTTCTTTTGCCTATTTTCTTAGCATAAATATGGAATCAATTACAAAGAGCATGCCTGAATATGCTGCTGAACACAAAATAACATAGGAATGCTGAGGCACCAGATTCACTGGGGTATGAATTATTCAAAATTTATGAAGTGACTTTGCAAATGCTGTGACAGTGACAGACTTGCACAGTAACATATAAAACAGATAACCAATGAAGAGAATTGAGACTGATATTAGCAGGAATAAAGCTGAGGTAGCCTGACTCAAATCTCACATGAGACTAAAATTTATTGTGAGAAAAAAAAATTTTGCAAAGTGAAAAAGATTCTTAGGTAGTACAGACCATCAGGACAAAGATTAAAGGCTTTGTAACAAATTAAATTTATAGTTCATTTCCTATTATACTACCAATATAAATGTAAGTGACTATACTTGCAATGGAATAGTACACAAAGAAATGGACTCAAATACATGAGTCTATAAAGGGTAATGGTAGACATCTTCATATGAGGGTTCAACGGAACTGGCTCATGTACACAAAGGGTCCTAAAAACCCTGAATTTCCCTATTCCTCACATGTGATTATAAGCCTTATCAGAAGCGTTTTCTAATTTCATTTTACTAGCCAGAAACACTAAAAAGATATGGAATAGCTGCACAACATGGTAGAAGGCTTCTTGCATTTTCAGCACAGGAGTGAATGCATTCTCAAGACTAAACTCACTTCACATCCAAACTATCTTGATGCAAGCCTATACTCAAATGCAGATTACTTGCGTGCAGGGAACGAATCTGTAATCATTATGTAATCACATCAACATGTAGGATAAACTTAGGCCATACCAAGCCACAAGATATTCTGGATCAAAGCAACGTGAATGCACAGAACATGTACCAGGAGGTATGTCCCGAACGGCTACCCCGCACCATCAGCTGATGTAGCCTTGCCTGTACCCTAAGCAGAGAATACTTCTTTTCCAAGGCCTATTAAAGTCAGCAGGAGTTTTACCACCTATTTCCATGGGCACTGCTCCAGTCTCAGGATGTCTGCCAGCTTGCCCATGTGACTGCAAGTCCTCAAACTCATGACTAGCCTTTCTGCAGAAAAACTGTCCCGCTGGGGTTTGCAGCCTGTCAGGGAAGGAAGTAATATTTGCTTTCCTCACTCCAGACAAATTCTCCTAGAAGACCAAGAACACCACTTGCACTCAGTTTTCTATCAGTACGGGGGGCTGGTCCATTTGGACTGTGAAGCCTTTAATAAATTGTAAGAATTAGATCAACAATCATGCTTTTACTGTGAAGTTATAACTCAAAGTTATTTAACTACAAAATCATTTCTTCGTTGAAATAAGCTTGAATGACCACAGAACTCAATAACGATTAACAGAAATGATAATTCGAATTCAAAGTCTAGCTGGATTCAGTTCCATTTTTGTAGACTATAAAAGACCAAAACACAAAAGGATGGAAGACTGAGAAAGAAAGCAAAAAGTCTGAATAATTATACATCACTAACACAGCAAACAAATACTATTACTTTTAAAAAATGCTTGAGTTGTTTTTAAGACACTATTGCTAATGACTGATAGATAGAGCATATTGGGCTCCATGGCAGTGAGTACTATGCTTAACAGTGGATCGAGTTCAAAAGTAAGTCTCAGAAAAGACCAAAGGATGCATTATAGAAGTATGCAAGCAGTTCTGCAGCAGCAGATTATTTCCCATACCTATTTGGGTAAACAGGACAAATCATATTCCATTTAGCAAAAGGAGCCTTAAGCCTCTGTTGGGAATTCACAGACAAAATTTTGAGCAAATGGATTCTTAAGAGCAGGGTACAGGCTTTTCAGCAGCACAGCCCAAACAGAAGCCCTCCTGAGACAGAGGGCCTCTCTGGGGAGCAGCATTTGCTTTCTGTTAATGTCACACACAAGCGATTGCTGCTGCAGGGAGGCTAATTACCCTACTGGTAACTGCCATGCCACAAACATAACTCCCCCCTTTGGCAGCAGCAGCAAGCCTGCCTTTCTGCAACTAGCAAAACGGAGAATGGCACTAGGGTCGTTCCGTTATTTCTAATAGTTTTGTTTCATCTGTGCCTAAAGCTGAATTACATTTCTGGAAGCAGGAACAGGCCCTCTGAGCCTTGAATCTTCACCTATATTCCCTGCCATTCGGCAATGACAGGCTGAGCACAATGAAGCAGCTAGTACTAAAACCAACAGAGGAGAAAAGTCATATTTTTGCCCCATTACAGATACCCACCAAGATGACTCAGTTAAAGGAATTCTCTCTCTGCCATACAACCTAAGGGGGTTTTCACCTAAAGGAACACAGGATTTATTACACGATGGATCAGAGAAAATTTGGGGTTTGTGTAAAACTCATGTTTTAATAGGATTGTGTTGTGGGAATATGAGAAACATTGATAATCTAGGGAATGCCCAAAGGAGGTGAAAGGAAGGATTAAGGTGCCTGGGGAGGAGTAGGCATGAGAATAGAGGCAAAAGGGGGTAAGAGGGGCTAACCACATTTAAGCAGGCTGCTGGTCTGTACACCTCTCGGAGTAAGCCCTATTCCATCACTGCAGTCTGTCCTAAATTTTTATTAAATCCTATTTCTAACTATCTCCTGTGTGAGCACACTCTCTATTCTGAACCGTGTGTGTGTGAATACCAGTGAACTAGAAGTTGAACTAGCTGGCAAGCACGATTAGGGAGACCTGGGAAAGGGGGTCTTCCCCTAATTACTCAACCGCAGACCCAGGATCAAGCTACTCATGTGGGTTTTTTTTATGCAGGTGCTTGCAAAGATGCCACCTTCCTGTCAGTGATAGTCTGTGTGGCCAGCTGTGTTTTCATAGCATGCTTGTGTGTACCTATTAGGAACACATACCAAGCCTCACATCTGGCTGGAGCTGGAAACACCCATCACAGCAGCCTCCATCCAGACTGGGAGGGGAAGAATCACCAGGTCAAGGAATCCAAACTCAGCCCTAGAAGACTGGGAAGGTAAAAAGACTCCCTGGGTCTTGAAGTCCACCAGGTCTGGCTGCCTCTAACAATAAGGAGGAATGTTCACCACTTCGGTCAGAATAACAGACAAATGAGATTTTATAGAAATGAACCACCTGTAACAATAGCCTGCAATTTAAAAGCATTCATTAATGTTAATGCATTTCTATTTAGCAATACTCCCTTGTTTTAAGGTTATCATTAAGGGTATAATTTTATACCAGTCTATTTCTTCAAAAACACCATCATCACTGCAGTCCACAGAAAGCTTTTCATAATCAAAAGCCAAACCATTAAATGTAAGAAGCCACAAGAAAAACTGTTTCTATTCTATAGAAAAAGAATTCTTGATTTTTCAAACCATTCACTCTAAATATACAGATCCATTGTGTTTAATTTGGTTAGTAAGATGCTAATTACTTTATTTAGGATGTTTAACACAGCAGTCTATTGTTTACATCTTTACAGAACACGCAGACTGAACGGAGTATTCTTAAACTCACAAAAAACATGCATGTACACAGAAGTACAGAAGTCTACTTTACTCAGAATTTACTCAGCATTACTTACAGAGCCTGAAAGGACATCCATTATTTCAAATATTGCACTTGTTCCCACATATCACTTTTGCCCATTGCTGACCAGTATCATGCAATGTGTCACAGCTATAGTCAGAAGAGACAAATACCCTATCCCATTAGTGGGAAGTGTCATGGATATTTTCAGGAAAAGGTCCATTCCCTTTAGTATTTGCTCTTGCTACATGTTATGCAATTTGTATGCATGTTGTGCATTACATTTAAAATATAATGCACAATGCCTCTAATTAGGTGAGTAACCCAATAGGAGGGAAATGCTGCATAAAAAATATAAACAGAATCTGGCTGCTTCAAATATCAAAAGTTAAGATTAATTTAGAGTGAAAAGTATTGCCTGCTTTCCCTATGCATTTACAAATTCCCACTAGCCTAGATATTTCTGGAGAACAGCACAGTAAACTAAACCAGTAGACAGCAAATATGCAGTTCTGCCAAATATTTACACCATGCTTAACTTCTTGCAGCATGAAAAACCCATCTGCATTACCTCAGTGTGAACGAGTCCCTCATGTTTTAGAGGCTTTTTTTTTTTCTACTGGTATTTCATAACTGATATAAGCAAGTACATCTTGTTTTTTCCTCCCAACGTTTTAGGGCCGAATAATTATTCTCATTCTATAGATAGGGAAATGAGTCAGAGCCAGCCTCACTGAAAACATGTTTTAGCTTAGAAAGACTAGGCTCCTTCTGCTAAGAGAGGTTAGTCACTTGGAAGCAAATCCTTCAGAGCAGCTTGTCTCCTCCCATTGAATTACTGGCTAGAAGCAACCTAAATTTAGTGTTTGTAGACAACCTCTGCACCACAACCTCTGTATTCCTAGTGACATAAATAGGAGTCAGTCAACAACAAAATATCTTCCAAGGTCTCAGTTTACCTGATTCACCCAACTTCCTGGAGTAGATCAGCTGCAGAACACAAAATTCCAACTTCCCAGCTCACACCTCAGTTTTCTGCTATTAGTATATGCACACAAGGCACCTTACCATAGTAAGGACCATCAGTTGCAACATGAAGACTGCACAGATAGGTTGGTTCCGCTATAACAGCTAAGAAAAAATTTAGCAGGCAGTGTGTAAGCATATAGAAAATACAAAGAAACAGAAAGGCTCTTTATTGCAGTCTGGGAGTTCTAGCTGAAGTGATTCCTTGAGCAGTGTATTAGTTGGGCAAAATTTAAAGCTGCTGGTAACAGAAAACCATAAGACCCAGTAATGCATTTTTTGGATACAGTAAATGAACATAAGTTGAAGTCAGTAAGTTGAATAGATCTATGATAAACAGAAAGATTAGGCAATTTATTGTGTTTTCACAGTTTATCTTTAATTTTCCAGTATCAAAAATGCATTATCAGTGCTTCCCTTTCTTTTAGGGAAAGTACATCCTTGATTTCTGTTCCTAATTCAAAAAGAATACTAACTCATCCATTCCTACCTTAACTGTCTTATATTGACCTGCAATTTGGGTTTATCACACCAGCTAAAAGCACTTTTTACTCTGGAAGCCTGCAGAAGATTTTTTCCAAAGCTGAGCCACGAATACGTTTCATTCCAGAGAGGCAGCAATGAATATGTCAAAATCTTTTGGTGTCCATACTCAAATGTTACTGAGTATAGTACATGTAGTAGTGACTATTAGTTTTATACCTTACGCAGGTTCCCCAGTCTATTATTCTCAAAGCCATTTCTTTATTCAGTAAGGACTTGCCTTCCTAAGAACAACTACAAAAGTATTCAGTTTCATTACGTTTGCTTTAATTCACATAACACATTGCCTTAAACCCCTCACCTATCCAAACCATTATACATTTATTTCCATTTTCAGTATCCTCTCCCACCCGCCCTCTTATATTTATAATTTATGGCAAATGGAATAATCTGCTGAGACCAGGCTGTAGCCAACATCATTTCATGCTTGGTGTCTAGTGACTGTTACAGATAATCACACTTCTCTCTAGCAATCTGACATCACTACTAGTGGTTTCAGAGTTCAGTCTTTGGATGAGCTAACAGCTTTCCCAGAATTGATGTTTTGTAGTGGTACCTGTGACAGCATGTTATATTGCTCAGCGGCATGTATATTTTTAAATGTTTAGCATCACTTGATTAAATATCCATTTTTTGGGCTTCAGCAGTGATTAAATCCTGTTGTATAAAGGTTTTTGTCCCAAAAAGATTATTCTAGAACCCACGATTGACATTTATTCAAACGAACTGCAGTAATTTCATCTTAAATCAATCACTTTTCTCCCCGGTCTTCAAAAGGAAATGACTTTTGCAAGGGCCCCGATTTTTTAATCTGAGCTTTATTAGACTGGGCAGACACCTGAATATCCTTGGCAGGTGTCCATCTCATTGATTCAAGCAAAATAATTTCAGTTTATGCAGATTAGGAGCTTCAGATGTACACTTGAAGAATTCCCCACAAATGATATAATGTCTAAGATGCCAGATCCCGACTCTATCAGTTTAAACAAGCAATAATTCAATCCACAGTGAGGTGGTTGTCATGTTGAAGTTGGTGTAACGAGTAGAATTTCACCCAACATGAGCAGGTTTATCACCAGTAGATTTGCTTTTCTTAATTATCTATCATGGACTTCAGAGATTATAAATTAAACCCCCCTGATTTAGGTAATGTAAATATTAAATCAGTTGACAATATATAAATGTAACAGACAAATGACGGCTCATAAACAAGGAATGGTACAGCATGCCATCATTTGCAGAACTACGAGTAGCCTTATCTCTAAAAGTTTTCAAATGCCTTCCCCCACAGAAAAGGGGATCTGGAAACCCTCTTAGTGGAATGCCATGAAGAATATAGTAGCTTTTTGAATAAGAGTTTGTAAAACTTATTTCCTATAATACATAGATACCTTTGAAGCTCAGAAAGAGCAGAATCCAGAGCTGAAAAATAAAAAATATAGCAGGAAAATCTACTTGGATAGGGATGAATTAAATGTATTGTCTGGCATTTCTGAATGCCCAGCTGAAACAATCTGCACTCAAACTTTTGGAAATGACTCTTTAATTATGTAGTACAGTTGCTTTTTTTTTTTTAAAAAACAGAAAACACTGTTTTTATCATGGTAAATGCTACTATCTTCTTCAGAATATACAGTCTTAGAACATAATAAATACCTGACATTTAAAACTTAGAAGGCAGTCTGAAAGATCAGACTAGAGTGGAAAGAGGAAGTCCCCCCCTCCCCAATTTAATTAAAAGTAGGTAATGAAAACTAGTCACTTGTGAGGTTAGGAAGATGACTTGAATTGGAACTGACTATTGAAATTCTGCCTCACAACGCGACATTAGCCTCCTTCTAGAGATCTGAGCCTCTGGATGCCAAACGGGCTGTAGCAATCTACAGCTATATCACATCCAGGGTTACCTCTAGGGATAAAACCTGAAGAAACATTACCTTAGCTACAGCATTAGCTCTCTTTTTGACCATGTGGCTGAGAAAACATCAGAAAGCTTCTCAGTTGCTGCTTGGGTGAGTGTCCCTGCAAAAGAGTCAGCCTAAGGAAGACTAAATCTGAGCTTAATTGTCCTTTCTGGATGAAGAGGAACTGAACAAGCCTCTCTGCTGTCCAAAGCATTATATTTGTTCATTGATCCTTTAAGATTTTAAGTTAGCTCTGTAAGGTATAGTAAAACAGAAAGTACTGAAGGTTAATTGCCTGTACTGCATAAAAGTTCTTTACATGGCCCTTTTCACAGTTTCATCTACGCTCTGCCAAAGGTTAAACATGCAATTAGAATTTAATTCAGCTCTTCATTATTTCAGATCTGGGAAGAAAAGTCAGATTGACACAAATGAACAGAAAATGCTATACTATGTTTTGCTGATAAAACTGACTGATCATTACTACAAAAAGCAAAGATAAATGAAAACAATTCCTCTTAGCATTGATGCCAGTGGAGTCCATCCCAACTCAAATCCCAAAATATTATTTGCTCAATATTCCTGTGAAAACATTTGGACATCCTGTCACAGCTGTGCATTCTGGTTCAAAATAGTTTGGATTACCTTTCTCTCAGAGAATATAACACACCAGTCTGCCATCCACATGCTCTGAAGCACAAATGGAATTTAGTACCTGATTGCCTAGAGCCACAGAAAAAAATATCCACATGGACTTTTCCTGTATAAGCAAGCATGGAGCTAGAGGTTGAAAGAGAAGAATCTTTTCTATTACATTGTGGTTATTTGTTTCCCTGTTCTGAATTTTAATAACCCTGAAGAGCTTTCTTTTCTTCTTTCTTCACATCAAATATAACACTTTAAATAAAAGTATAGCAAACAAAAACAAAATGAAATGTCATAGTTCTGATAACAATGAAATATTACATCAGTGTTTTGGCACAATGGAGCTTCTCTCAATAGAAGTGCCTTGAGGCTATGGCAAACGTGGTATTAGTTTACAGAAAGTGCAATTCTATATTAAGAGATGGTGCCTTACACATATATATTTAAATATTTTCCTTAGAAAGCTAACAAAAGGCAGGGATATTCTTGATATATCCTGATAGTTCACGTCTAAGAAAAACTTACTCGTGACTATTCTTGCTGCATCTACTGAGACCACTTTGCACACGAGCTCAGTCTTTGTCATAGCATTAACTTGGGCATAGACACTGTTCTTGAAGGAAAAACCAAAGAAAAAACCTGAAGTATTTTCAATAAATATAAAATAAGCTTGCAGAAATCCAGTAATAAACAAACCCACATATAACACAGGAGCATGCTCCTGTGTTATCATACTGAAACCCTGAGTTTGGGTGAGGTTTCTTGATTGCCCTTTTGCCTGCAGGATGAGCATTGCTCCAGCGGCACAGGAGGGCTAAGGCACATGCCATTTTCTGTTGTGGTGCACAAACAGAAAGATAAAGCTTAAGCCAAACATACTTTTGCCTAATTTGGGATTTTTTTTTAATTCACCTTTAATTTAAGAAAAACTCTATATTCATTATTAGTAACTCTGCCAATCTGCGTACATACAGTATTTGGCAAAGAATTTTGGCCAACATGGCAGGGCTGGATAAAGGAGGAGGAAGAGAAGGAGCTAGAAAAAAAAATCATTTTTTTGTTTTCAAAGGGAACATTGTCATTTTCCAGTTGAAAAGGACAGTGTCATAAGATATGAGTCCTTATTTAATATATTGAGAAAAATAATTTAAAAAATAAAAACCCAATCCTCCCTGAAGCTATGCAAGATGCACAAATTCAGGGTAAGCCTGGCCATAATAGATCATTTTAGGGACAGAAAAAGCAGACACAGGGAAACATTTTAATTGTTTTTTTAATGGTTGCTTTGCTGCAGAAATCTTTATCCTTTGGTAACCCAAAGCCAGCATGCTGCCTTGGGCAATCCACTGAGGAACTGACAACATGGCAACCTCAGCTCCATAAGGTAAAAAAGGATACGTGAGGAGGAATGTAGGCCACCTCTGCCACTTCCAACACCACCAAATACAAATGCATTCAAATGCATTAAATTTATCACAATTAAAAAAAACCTTCATTTAAAGGCAGGGAAAGAGATTGTGATTATGTGATTTTAACAGCTCCAATTTCACCCTACTTGGTGAGGACTCTCTTTGAGTTTCAGTGGAGATCCGCTGAGCCACTAGCTGAACCGTAATTACATTCCCACTATAGCAAACAATTCTAAATCTCTGTGGGGACTCGTGTCAGCTTCCCACACACCATGGGCTACTTAACTGCTTTTCTGGACCTTTTTTGAACATAAATATACATAAAACACTTAATATAGAACACCAACAGTATTTTCAACAGTTTAGAAATGTGTCCTGTAACAGCACACATAGATCATGTGATAATGTTTATCAGTGAAACAGTGTTTTAGAAGCTACTCAGTCCTCTTTCTACCAAATACACTTGGCCTGAAGGAAAGGAAGGGGGGTAAAAAGTTTGCCTGAAGAGGAAGGAAAGTGAATATTTTGAATTTTGCTATAAATATTTAAAGTTTATCAAGATTTTCTACCTGCAAGAATAGCGCAGGTGGGCAAAGCTTTGTAGAAGCAAAGTCCTGGGACCACAAAGGAGCCAGACCAAGTAAGGGCTGTTACCTCTCACAGCAGAGCAGCCTCTCTCACCCCATCAAGGATCAGATGTCTCCTAAAACAAGTGCTCCTGTCTGAGGTATCCAGTCTGTATGTAACAGAGTGTATACTACAATCATGATCTACCATGATATAGCTATAACATTACATATAGTGCTCAGTTTACCCCTTTGGGGGATGTGAGCTACCTCTAAATTTGTTCTTCCAACAAAATAAAAACAAATCCCCCAAAATAGTTTTTTGTTGTAGTGCGCATGAAGCTTGATTCTTTACATAACTTATTTGTTCCTTTTTGAAGGCATGACAGTCAAAATTTAGAGAGTAGGAAAAAAAGTAGAACCAAGAATTAGGAAAAGCATTGCATAAAGATGTTGACTTAACTTTTCTGGAAAGAGTATTCAATGTTACCAGATAGCATGGAGAAACACAGAAATGAAATATCATCCTATAGTCCTGAGCTTTTTGATGTGGTTTAAAGTTTCAACAAAACACCTTTTCTCAGCAAATGCCAGTATGATCATTACCTGTAATAATGCTCCAGCCCTCAATAAATAGTGCATCACACCATAAAGAATATTCCCAAGTAAATGTACCAAAATCTAGCCTGGTTCAGCAACACAAACACAGGCTTAAATTTTAGGGAAACAAGTGACTTCAGAGAATTTGTAGGATAATTAAGCATGTTTTAGAATTAAGCAGTCCCTTAAGTGTTTTGCTAAATAAGAATCTTGGTTTACATGCATAAAAATACACACATACCCTATATCTATTAACTCTATTGTTTCTTGTTGTTACGGTACTATGTACTTCAATATTATACTTTTTCAACCACTAAAATAAAGCAATTTCTAGTTTGTTAAATGGGATGTTTTTCTTATGAAAAGAATGCCTCTGATCCTGTCATTTGTGACCTTTAGTAGCTATCAGATGATAATGACTTCTGCCTGCTTGCCTTGGCTAAACTCACTTTCAGTCCTGTAATAGGAAGTCAGAACTACAATAATGCTTCATTATGCCACATAGCATGTGCAATTTTTTATGCTGTGCAAAACAAACTGAATTTGAAATGGAATTTGCCAAGAGAAATAACAAGAACTTAAAAGTCAACAGACAGCAGAAAAGGGCACTTGCAGTTTGGGGGTGGGATGGAATATGACCTTTGAATTTATTCACAACTGAAAGCTTCCTTTGCTTTTCTATTTTAATGGCATAAATGCATAAACATTCTGAGAAAGTACTACTGTTATCTTTCCTTAAAGTTTCATTACTGTTAGCATAGTTCCAGAGTCTGGTACATTTTATGTTCCCTAGTCTGCAAAGAGGCTATACAAGAGTTTGAGGTTGCAAAATTCTTCTTAGAACTAGCAGGGCAAAACCTACAGCTCCATCCACAGTAAGTCCTGCAATTTTTGTTTGTTTTGATTTTTATATTGGACATTAACAGCTTCACCTGATTAATCCATTTCCACATATCTAAGATACATCCAGACCTTACAAGAGATATCAATTCTTTTCCAAAAAACTTTAGTATGAGTATGCAGGTATTGAAAACTGTCACAGAAACATTTTGTTACATCCTAAAATTTCTCAAAACAAAATATATTCCAGATGTGAAGAGACAGCAGTTCTTGCCTATTTTAGTAATAAAAGCATATCCATAAGAGTACATATGATCAGTAAGTAATTCCATACCTACATGCCTATTACACTATAATTTTGTTCCCAATTTTTTTGTACTATCAGCTGCTGCATAAGGCAAACAAAGAGAAGTAGGACATCTTCAAAGAGTATCCAATCAAGCTGCAATTTTACCCTACGAAAAACTTTAAAAAACACCACCAGTGATGAGGTTGATTCCTTTTTCCTTCTCACTCCTTCCCAAAAAAGATGGAATTCAAAGTAACTGAAGAATCTCCACACGCAAATTGTTGATCTTGGATCCTTGCTTCAGAGGATATAAATGTTAACCAAGTCTAATAAGTGATTATTGAATTCAAATGTTCCTTTAAGTTTCGCTTGAAATATACTGCTATACATTGAAATGATTAGATGAAGAAAATTCAAGTATGACACTATTTTCTCCTAGTTTCTTTTAAGGACCAGGTCAAAGTACTTTTTGAAGTACTTAAGTCCTTTTTTGAAAGATGAAAACCATTGTTAAAATTTTGCTTTGATCTAATGCATAAGTTCTACAGATATTGACTCAAATATCACATAACATCTGATGTTTACAACAGAACACACAAAACCTCTTTGCAGTACCTGACTCCAAGAAAACCCAGATGTAAATTGGTCTAAACGTGTTCAAATTCTCCATTATGTTAACTAAAATTAGCCTTATCTGAATTTTTTCTGTCTACTGGGAACCAATGTTGAAGTTTGCTATAGTGGAACGTTAAGGAGCTTCCATCAGAGCAATTTTATTCTTTATAACTGGTAGTATTACAGTTGCCAGAAAGCTAACAATGACAGATGACATCCTTTAAAGATAAATTACTTTGTTATAGCAATAGTGTTATACCTTCTAAATGGAAATTGACTTTATGATGAATAAAAGAATTTAGCCTTAATTGCCTCCTAGATATCACCATGATTTGTAGAAAAGAAATGGACTGGTCAGAGGTAATAGGCACTCATAAGCCGAGTATTAGTAAGACCATAATAAAAGGTAATGAAAGAGGTTAATATTTAGCAATGGGTTTATGACCTAGATAATGACTCCTGGTGTAATAAATACTGTAAAATATGGCAGTATATCAGCACACTCCTGAAATTAAAGATGAATTTGAACCCATGTGTGACTGTGGTCATCTTTGAGACAGTACAGCCGGATTCTCGTCCGCTTTCAAAGCATCTGTCTGTATTATGCAAAAAGGGAAAATTTACTGGGGTTGGCTAATGTCATATACTTTCTAGCACTCTTTAAAATACTTAGAATAGCCCAAATAGCAAAAAGAACAGATTAAGTAACTTGGGAACTCTCTAGAAAGAGACAGAGGAAGAGTAATGCAGTCCTGCTACCAAAAGTGGGACAGAAATGATGCAATGATAGTCATTTTTGTAATTGCTTGTCTTCAAGCTACAATCAGTTCAGTCTAGCCACACTGGATCATCCATCTTTCTTCGTTGCATTTTATTATGCCTCATTTGCCAAACATGACAGTTTTCCAAGGTCCAAAGCCAGCAGTGCAAAGCAGAAGACAAAGTATAATAGTATTCAGTGTGGGGAATTTTCTGACCCAGAATATATGCTAGGTTAGTCCCTTCTCATTTTAGCTAATTTAATAAAACATTCTGTCATTTGAAGCTGAATTACTTGAAGATATCAGACTTCCCAGCAAAAATAAAGTTTTGAGGATACCTCCTAGCTTTAAGATATTTTCCTTTCTTAGCCAATGCAGCCAAACTGACCAGTTGTTTCCAAACCATTTCCATGTTCTGTGTTGAAATTTAACTGTGTTTAATAGTGGAAAGCAGCATATGTTCATTTTGCTCTTTGCAACTTCTAATCTAAACATGCACACATGTTTGCAAACACTAATTATTCTTTACACTAACCATGTGAGGAAGGGCCATTTTTTCATTACTCATTTCACATATGAAAGTGCACTAGCTCTTTCTCTTTAGTGAGAAAACTACTAAAATCACTAACAAGGAATTCCTTACTATTACCATAACCCTAGTCCCAGTAAGCTATATGCCTGCTAGTACTCAGACATCCTCAAATTAGCTGGTCTGTGAATATGACCAGATGCTGTGAAGATCTAGGAATGATCTGCGCTCATTGCTCTGATAAATAGTTTAAGTTAACATTTTTCTAAATTGTATACATACCTAAACTGCCATATACCCAGATATGATACAACTAGTATCAACCTTTCCAAGCCCAGGCATATTTTCATCCTGTAAGTAGGGTTTTTTGTTACAGTTTAAACAGCTATAAAAACAAGTTCTCTTGACTTGGTGAGGAACTCTGAAGAGATCTATATAGGACAGGTGGGAAGCTGTATCAGACATAACCCAAACATACAGGAATTAGGAGATGAATTCACGGTGTCATGGAATTAGCTGCCAGTAGCAGGGCCCTGAGTGTGAGTTTATATTCAACAGAAACAACTGAGAAAGAGGAATGTAAAAGGGAATACTTCATCTCAAGCCAGTATTTATTTTAGAGCTAACAAGCCTAAGAATGGGGATTTTCAAATAAATGGATGCCAGCTCAGGGGAGCTGTGTGAAATATCTTTATAGTTAGCTTAATTTGACAATCAGGCAATGGAAGTGAACTGAGGAAATGTCTTAAAGTAAAAGCTACAAGCTGCCATACAGCTGTAAGCTTTTTGTAAGCTAATTTGTTTACTTCTGTCTCAGACTCTAAATCTAACAATTGCCTTAGTAAGTTTTCCACTAGAGTAAAATAAATTCACTTTTTGCTTTTACTTCAATGGCTACCTTAACTTGTGCATTATTCACAGCAGTTTACCAACCACAGTCATTCTGTCCTCCAGAGAACAACACTGAACAGGCATATCAGCCCCTCTTCATGGGGTACCAAACATCAGGTACGAAACTGGGGTCTAGCGAGACAGTGGACGCTCACCCATGGAATTACTAGGGCTGTTTCAGCAATTGCTAACACAGGGGACGGGTTTGGAATAGCCATCACCCCATGCGCAGACTATTTTTAGCTTCTAGCAAGGCATCAGGAAGTTGTTCCTGAACCTCTGGAGAATCCTCAAAATTTTTCCCAATTTCTCTGAATTATTCCATTGTCAGATCATTTCACTATCTCATTCTACACTTATTATTTCTGGCATTACAGCAATTTACCAGTTTAGCTGAAAACACAGATACACAGCTTGTTAGGCTGTTTTACTAGCAGCCTAAAACAGACAAAGGAAAGACAGGTTTTCCACCAGAGTAAAATAAATTCATTTTTTGCTTTTACTTTAATGGCTGCCTTGACTTAAGTATCACTTCCCAGACAAGTTCTGTATCTACTACATCACCCTTCCTCTAATATCTGGATTATAATTTTCCTCCATAAATCTTTCTAAAGTTTGCTAATACATCATTAATATTTGGTCTAAATCATGCTTTTAATTTAATTTGGTCCCCAAGATTTCTGTCCATTTCAGAATTCTATCCACCTAGGCTGTTTTTCAAGCAAAAAGTGTTCCTTATTCCATATCAAAATTCCTAGTGAATCTGAAATGTGGCTCTTCATGCAGATGCTCTAAGTCCTACCTTAATTGCCTGGCTTGAAACACCCTTTGCCTCACTTTCACACCCTACTAGTCACATTTTCATTTCTCATTGTAGTAAATTTAAATACAAAAGAGCAAACTACAAAATGCAAATGAGAATTATTTGTATTCAATTGGCTTCAGTAAAATTTTGCTGCATTTTCCAGGTGAGTTGTTCCCTAATCTCTATCAAAATAGACACAGAATAAATAGTTGGCAGTTATGTGCTTTTTGCATATAGTAAAATATATAGACATTGTGAAATGTCTTCGTGAAATCAGGGATAAAAGTTATGAAAAGCCACTGCTAGAAGAAAATTCCATATTAGGAATAACCCAGGGCACTTTGTTAGGAAGGATATTACAATCATTGAGTCTAATCTTGTAATACAGGCAAGAGGAGTTTCCGAAAACAATTTTTATTTAAACTAGATGGTCTTCCAGATGAAAATCAAATCCTCTGTTGAAAATATCCAGCAAAGAATATTCCCTTATTGTTAGAAATATACATCTCTTTCCACTCTGAATTTCACAGGATAAGGTGGAAGGGGCATCAGGAGGTCTTTAATTGAACCCCCTGCTCAAAGCAGGGTTAGGTCTGAGGTCAGACCAGGTTGCTCAGGGCTTTATTCAGTCTGGTCTTGAAAAACTCCCAGGGCAGAAACTGCACAACTTCTCGGGCCAACTTATTCCACTGCTAACTGCCCTCATGGAAAAGTTTCTCCTTATACCCATTCAGAACTGTGTCATGAGACAGGGAACTTTCATTAGTGAAATTTAGATTTGGCAAAAGAAACCCCCCACTGAAATAATCATTGCTTTAAAATTGTTTTTGGATTTACACCAGACATTAAATAGCCTATTCTAGGGATAAAATTCTCTGCAAGGGTTTTGGCTTCAGGAAAGCTTTAGGAGACCAAAAAAATCAAACTGGCACAGAAGTTAATTGGGCCCTAGAAATCCTGACACTTTAGCACCTTTCTATAAAGAAATAGGTGCATGCTGTGATCCATACAATACTTGCACTACATTTTACACCCTTTCAGGATGTATCTTAATTTCAAAATCTTAAATATCTTCTATACTTTACCCAGCCTTCCACACAAAAGCAGGCATTTCTTGTGCTCTGCTTTCTCTAACAACCCCAGATAAACAAAGTCCTCATTTCAGTCTTCTTTTCTTATGTTAATTTTCTGTATCTAGAAATAATCTAACTTCTGTCTGGGAACCAGACTGTGAACCCTCCCTTACCTATTTCTCCAGAATGGTTATCATGAGTTCTTTCTTTGGTGGTCATTACCCAACTGATAAGCAGCTGCTTGTGGTTGTTTTCTAGATGCAGGTTACCAAATCATAAGGCAAGAAGCTCCAGTGACTGTCAGGAGGCTATATAACAATTTGTAATAACCAATATTCCTGTACGACAGCTATGCAGTCAACACGAACCCATTGTGCCACGTAGGCAAGAACATACCCAGCTGAAGAATAAAAATAATTTGTTTACTGTAGAGTCCCTTATTTTTCCTCACATGAAAGCTCACTAGGCAGACAGACCTATCACTGAATAAAAACTCATTTAATTCAGGTGGGTTCTGACCATGATTTCCACCAGTTTATTCACTATGAGTTTTGTAGCAGCTATTTGGGGGATTTTTTTTAAAGATGCTTTCTGAATTGTTTCAGCCACTGAATAGTTGTACTTATTCTGCCCTTAGGTTAACTTTTACTAAAGAATCATTTTCATTCTAACTTACTAGAAGCAGTCTTGATACAGAAATTGGTGAAATCACCAAGTTACATAAGGACATGTCTTTCCCAAGAAGACCCAAAGACCTTAACAGGAGTACTTTTTAAAGTGGAGCTACCTTACTTTCCCAAGCACTGAGAGAGCATATGACTCAGTGAATCTCACTCTATGGCATTCCATCAAGACTGGTCTGTATTTGCAATACATTTAGAGAGAAAGGGAGGGAGGGAGGGAAGAATTCCTGCTTTCTTGTTCCTTTAACTACCATCCAGTCAAGCAGGCAGCATAAGGTGAAGAGTGCTTCCTCTGATTCTTTTCTATATTAGCTGATGTTTACTCACATGCATAAGACAGGTCCCTGCTTGCTGTATCAGTAAGCTTCTTACACAATTACCTGGATGTGCCGATTTATTTTCCCTTACCAAAATTAATACCAGGCATATAAGTATCAAAACCCTGAGAGTGTTTCCTTGGCAACAGTATCAGTTTTGCTTTGCTACAAATACTTTCCAATTATCCAATGGTTTTAGTGCCATAATTTTCTCTTTAATAGCATAAATAGACAGGGTCTTAAACAGTCCACTGATGAGTAAATATATTGTAAGAAACACTATTCAAATCTTCCTAATGGCTTTCAGCTTTTCACACTAATAATCACTATGGCACTTAGTGCTGTAACATTATCTTCAGTGGTACCATTTTATATAGGACAAAAAACTAAAAGCATTATTTTTATTTATTTGTATTGGAGCAGTGATTAGGCACTCCAGCTGTGGATCAGAATCTAATTGTTCTAGGGATTAAACAAGTACATGCAAGTAGCAATAAATACATGGCAGTAAGTTTGTAGTCAGCCTACTTTCATGTGAAGCAATGCTAATACAATGCTAATGAAAAGCTTCATGAAGAAACTGGAGTTACTGCAGGAAAGGTCCTGGGAAAGATCTTGGCATATAGTATTTGTGCACTGTAAACTCTTATTCAAATTTAGGAATGGGTGAGCAGCAAATGTTATCCAGAAATGCATGAATATGTTCACATGAAATTAGACTCCAGAACTTTATATTTGCACCCTTCACATTTCAGAGCAGAGCAGTAAGATTCAAATACCAGAAATTAATCTAACCAGTTGAGCTAAATTTCAAAGTGCATTGGGTACTGTTCTCTGCTTGCTTTTTTATAAATCTAAACTCCATTTAGATTCTGATCCCACAAAATCTTTCCCTTTTTGAAGGACAACATACAGTTCTGAGGTTTTGGTCGGTTTTTTTGTTTTTTTGACTTCTGTTACCTAATCAGCAGTTTAAATTTCACTATTCTGGAAGCACTCCAGTGCACATTAAGCACTGTAAAGCAGCATTTTGTTTGCATTTAGCCAATGGTGCTTGCTAATGGCTTTCCTTTGATAGGTTGAATTACTGAAGTAAGGAGGCAGTTGCAAAGGACTAGACAAAACTCTCTGGCCACTAATTGTAAGCCATCCAGAAGTAAATTAATAGATGTTCCAGGTACAAAGCCCACAGTTTATGAGTTTAAACATTTATATGTTTAAGTTTGTGTGCTTTTATCATTCTGAGCCAATCCTTTTGTTTGTACTGTAACCTCTTATCTATGAAAAATTTTTCTATGAACTATCCATGGTGAATAGCATTCTTATGCTTTTCAACAGCTTCTTCACTTGTTAGAAGCAAGTCTTCCAAGAAAATACTGTCTAATTGTGATTTTCTATCACTAGAAATTATTATATCTAATATACATTGAGTAATATTTTATATAACCTCCAGGATTCCATCTCTTCAGCTGCTATAAATTCTTTAAAAATCCAGGCAAATGTGAATCTGACTCAAAAATGGATTTAAGAGTCCTGCAATAGGTATATTACAGCATATTTAACAAAAGTATCCAAAACAGACTTTCTTTATTCTTCTACACTTGCATCAGCTATCTTGATCTAGGTGTCTACCTTCTCAAAATGACCTCCATGATTAATGATTTTCCACTCTTCTGGTTAGCTTTGCACACCAGAGTCAGATATACATTATTTTTAGTTTACTTTAGCATTCCAGTAAGCCCTTTAGCTATATTCTTTAAGGTGTGAAATTCTGTTTTGCCCTATTCTAATTAGCTCTAACTCCTTCATAGCTTTAAAATTCCATACAAGACCTTTCTCTAAATTCCCCCAGTAGAATTTAGAAGTTGCTTGATGGGAAATCTTGAACTTCTGATTTTGAAGGTCAGTCTAAACCAAAAGTATTCAAAGCTTCAGAGCTGGGTTTCCAAACACTTGAAAGTGACTCTGATTACAACTGTGCAAACTTTGACACTGCAAATTAATGGTGGCTTGTTTGCAAACTTTTTTTCATTTAGCCTGCAGGTGTTTTTGTATCCTGATTTCCAACTGAAATTTTTGATTAAATTAAAATCAAGTATTCAAATTCTAGTGTGGTAAAAAGCCAACTTCTCTAAAACCTTCATGTAACTTCCACATAAAGATCAACTCCAACAAACCATGCCATTAGCCAGCACTTATTGAGCTTGATAGTAATCTTGGAGACGGCTTTGTGGGTTTTATTTTAATTGCACTATTCTTTGGATTATTTCAATACTTATGCAAGAAATAAAATAGTGAATTAAGATCAGCCTTCGTTTTAAGAATCTTTTTTCAACACAAAAGTATATGATAGAGACTGATCTTGGTAACTACATGAAATTTCATCTGTCTCTCAATAAATATAACTGTCAGTTATGTCACCACACAGCTTGTAAAGATGACAAACTATTTCAAAGGCTTTTCAAAGGGGGTTTATGTATTAATTTCACCTAAAACACAGTGCAGCAAGAACATCTGTGCAACTTCTGGAAGAGAAGAGAATATGGGGAGAGCAGGACCAAAGCTGCGTTTAGCATACAGTGCCAGCATCACATCGAAGAAAGGAGGAAGAAAGGCTGATGTAGGAAGATTAACCACAATGAGAACCACAGGTCAACAACTTTGCTGTAAAGGGACAAAGGCCATGAGAATCAGCCCCTCCAGCAATAATGAAGTTGTAGTCTACCCTTGGAAAAAGAAAAGCTCTATCAGAACATCTCTTGAATACTTAGGCCACAACACAGCAAAATTCCCCACCTTTCTCTTTATTTCAGTCTTCCCCTGCAATTGAGAAGAAATTCTCAATATTTTGTGCATACTTTCTATTACAAGTTACTCTCTCTTCAAAGTAGATGACAAAGATCTACGGCATTTGCTCCATCTTTATTTGCTGATGATCTCAGACAAATACACCACTGGACCTACTAAATTCACTCTTATTGTTAAAGCCCTCGCATTCAGTTGCAGAGCAGATGAAACTCTTATCAAATCACTATTTACTCCACATGAAGATTAAAATCCTCTTGCTTAAGTTTCTTTTAGAGACCTTGCTTTCTTGCAGCCTTTTACTTTTTTGACAAAAAATACAGCCTGAATGTTAACTGCGCTCACTTTCCTATTCTACTGTACACAGCAACATGGGAAAAGAAAAGTGTTCTTATATTCTACAGCAATAAAAAACATTTTTTCACACCATCTACGGAGATAAAAATGATTCTTTTTTTTATTCAGAATAAATCTGCCATAAATTCTATCGGGTTTTCTGGATCAAAAGTAACTTAACAGACCAGAGTCTGGAGAACACAAGGTGCTATAAAGTATAGCACCAGCAAATGGTCTATAGCTATGAGACATCTAACTGGTGAGTACGCACAGATTAGTAGTTTCAATTCTATAAAATGAAATAAGTAGTTTCAATTCTAATGTTTATTTGTACAAAAAATACTGAAAAAAATCAAAAAATTCAAAATGCACTACATTTGTCAAGGACAAAGATTCACCTATTACCTAGTCCTACCTCTCCACACAGCCTACTAAGTTGTTATTGTTGTTTAACAGCTTCATAAATTACAATGGCAATTAGGCATATCTAATCATGTAAGACCTACTAACATATCATTCTAGTCTTGATACAAGAAATGTTGAATCTTGAATTTCATTTCCGAAAAATTTTTCCCAGCACAGATGGTAACTTAGTTCAAGCAGAATCTGTGTTTCAGAGTTAATTCTACAGATAATGCTTATCTAAACTATTTCCTTAGCACCAAGGAGAAAGTTGGTCTACTCTTGATGCTGTCATTCTCTGTAGCAGGAATTTATTATAATCTAAGTAATTGGAAAAATAACCATTTTGTTTTGCATAAATCTAGATCCTTTTTGATTATGTCTTCATCGCAACAAGCATTTGAACACATGAAAGAAAATATCATAAAAGAGGAAAAATAAAAGGTAAAGGGAAGACAGCCAGAGTCTTCCACTACAAGAATCCAGTTTTTGTAGAGTCACCAATTCCAGTTCATCTGACAGTCTTATTACTACATATAACTCAGATACTGTTTTGTCACATGCACAAACAGACTACTTGTGACCTGAGAAAGCAGTGTGTTTTGCATTGAAAACCTTATAGTTAGAGATTGGGTGATGAAAATTCAAGGAATTCTGCTAAACTCTATGGACACCATCAGTAAAAAGTTTTTAGGATTGGCTCCAGGTGAGCCTCACAGATCAATTAACATCAGTGATAGTCTATCAGGTTTTGACAAATAGATAGAAGTTTGAGGTTCACTATGTCTTTTCCTCTGAGGTCTGCCTTCCTTCAGAAAGTCTTACCTCTTCATCAATGGACTTGACTTTGTTAGAAATGCAAATTTCCATTTATTAATGCAACATAGGACAATGGTACATATCTTTGTCTAAAGATTAAACATGGGAACATAACTGCCGCACAGCTAGAAATTGCACTACCCAAAGCTTTTATCTACATCACACTTTTTAAGTACTCATGGCTCATCATCTTATGTGCATCCACCAGTTTTGGTTTCTGAGACCTTCTGAACCAAGTGACATATATAATATGACAAGTTTGTTCACAAATTTGTTTACAGAAAAGAACCTTGTAAAGAAATACCATGCTGACAGAAAGTGAAATATCCATTATAGCATATAATTGTTTAGGTAAAATACCTGGATCAACCTTCACTCTGTCCTATTGTGCAATGTTAAAAAATGAGATAGGCAGGGCAGTGCAGATGAAATATGACCTATAACAAAACTTCTGAACTGAATAGCTTTTAAACAACGCTCAGTCCAGTTTAAATCAACTTTCCAGGTCCAAATCCAGGATTTACATATTGTCTTATCACTGCCTAACTAAAAAAAGATGACAAATACAGCGAAAGTTTTTGCCTAAAAGTTCACTTCCAGCTGAAAGTACATGACCTACACCCCTTTTGAGCCAAAGGTCATAACGGAATAAAAAACAATGTTATGATACAGCTTCTTTGCCATTTTCACAATAGGATTGGTATTCTTATTCTGGTATATGTAATCAATCCCCTCAGTAAAATGTGATCCTGCAGCAAAAGTCAGTCCAGGCTTTACCATGATCTGATCACTGCAGGGTAGGACTTAAGAATAATTGTTTATTAGTTCCTGATTGCAGGCCTGATTACAGTTCTTAAATCCATACTTTTTAAAATTTACAGAAATCCATGACTGTTTAATACTCCAGACGGCAGCTCTTGCCGACAACCTCTCCAGACGGCAGCTCTTGCCGACAACCTCTCCAGACGGCAGCTCTTGCCGACAACCTCTCCAGACGGCAGCTCTTGCCGACAACCTCTCCAGACGGCAGCTCTTGCCGACAACCTCTCCAGACGGCAGCTCTTGCCGACAACCTCTCCAGACGGCAGCTCTTGCCGACAACCTCTCCAGACGGCAGCTCTTGCCGACAACCTCTCCAGACGGCAGCTCTTGCCGACAACCTCTCCAGACGGCAGCTCTTGCCGACAACCTCTCCAGACGGCAGCTCTTGCCGACAACCTCTCCAGACGGCAGCTCTTGCCGACAACCTCTCCAGACGGCAGCTCTTGCCGACAACCTCTCCAGACGGCAGCTCTTGCCGACAACCTCTCCAGACGGCAGCTCTTGCCGACAACCTCTCCAGACGGCAGCTCTTGCCGACAACCTCTCCAGACGGCAGCTCTTGCCGACAACCTCTCCAGACGGCAGCTCTTGCCGACAACCTCTCCAGACGGCAGCTCTTGCCGACAACCTCTCCAGACGGCAGCTCTTGCCGACAACCTCTCCAGACGGCAGCTCTTGCCGACAACCTCTCCAGACGGCAGCTCTTGCCGACAACCTCTCCAGACGGCAGCTCTTGCCGACAACCTCTCCAGACGGCAGCTCTTGCCGACAACCTCTCCAGACGGCAGCTCTTGCCGACAACCTCTCCAGACGGCAGCTCTTGCCGACAACCTCTCCAGACGGCAGCTCTTGCCGACAACCTCTCCAGACGGCAGCTCTTGCCGACAACCTCTCCAGACGGCAGCTCTTGCCGACAACCTCTCCAGACGGCAGCTCTTGCCGACAACCTCTCCAGACGGCAGCTCTTGCCGACAACCTCTCCAGACGGCAGCTCTTGCCGACAACCTCTCCAGACGGCAGCTCTTGCCGACAACCTCTCCAGACGGCAGCTCTTGCCGACAACCTCTCCAGACGGCAGCTCTTGCCGACAACCTCTCCAGACGGCAGCTCTTGCCGACAACCTCTCCAGACGGCAGCTCTTGCCGACAACCTCTCCAGACGGCAGCTCTTGCCGACAACCTCTCCAGACGGCAGCTCTTGCCGACAACCTCTCCAGACGGCAGCTCTTGCCGACAACCTGTGGCAGGAAGTGTTTACAAGGGAACCAGAATTTGAGGAAGCCCTTCACCAGAATATTAAAATATCCTCTTGCTCCATCTCTTTCTCTAGCCTCATCAAGTCAGATGGTTCAGACTCATAAGAAAAAGCTGTTAATTTAGGAAAGACTGATTTTACCAGCCTTACTAAAATTTTATGCTGGGATTATATAGTCAATGTCAACCCAAACACTAAGATACAATAGTACCACTACTGCTGAGTCACAGGATTGCAATAAGATTAAGTGGGGTGGATTTCTTTGCCATTGGCAGAGTAAAAAAAAAAGTCTCTTCTCTAACAGGCTGGGATGAGAAAATGTGCAGGACAGAAAATCCTTTCTACAGTCTTAGTGTTTAAGTCTACTTTGACACACACACACACCCTCCCCACCCCCAGTCTATACTCCTGAGTGCCTCATACCTGCCTGCTAAACTCATAGGTTTTGATATGTTCTCAGCACACACGAGCTGTCACGTGAATCTGTCCTCAAGCACTCTCCTCGGTGGCGCTGTGTACCTCTCACACACTGCAGCGAGGCCCCCGCCGGTCTGGACCGCGGTGCCGACGTGCATGTTAATAAAAGGGCATCGCTCAGCAGCAGTTCTCTTGGTCTGGCAGCCTGGATCCCACAGGGTTCACAGGGACGAGGGAAGTGCCAAGGGAATGACAAAATAACAATGTGGCGCCTATGCCTGATAGGCTTCTGTGTGTCAAACTTAACAGCTGACCTTGCAAACTGCTGGTTCATCAGGTTACTTATAGAACAGGAGCTCTGGAGAATCAAAGTTTCCAGTCTTGAATACTTCTCTTCAACAGTCGTGAGGAAGTCGGGCACTACTGTTTGGCCACATGGCTAGGTAATTTGCCCAGAGCACATTATGAGCATTAATCCTAACGCCTGTCACAGCATCGCACAGTTGAACAGCAATATGTGTAGCAGGAACCAAGAATAGAGACAGCATCTGTGGAAAATGAACATCCCAGAGAAAGGAGGACAGGGCCACCCAGGCAGACCTTCACTTGCACATTAGACACATTTTCTGGCTGGAAGTTTGCAGGCAGCAGCAAAGGCCACTCCGGAGGTTGAAACTCCACTGCCACGTGGCTCCAAGCCCACGCCAGTGACACAGCCGCTAACAGCACCACAGCACCCGCTGTCACCGAGCCGGCACAGGAACCTGGGCTTTGTCTTCCTCACCCCTACTTCATCCTCTTTTTTTGTGAGCTGTGGGGCTTTGTTTTACCTGCAGGATTTGCTGACACACCTGTACAGACTGACAGCCCCACAGGCTTCTCCTCTCAGTTGCAGGAACACAAAGCAGCTGTGAAAAGCCCCACAAGCAGCCTTGCACAGTCACCTTCTTGCCCACCACAGGCACCCAGCAGGTCCCACTGCCACCTACCTGCCATTGTGGCATGCTGCCTTTCTCCCCCCCTCAAATCACTCCAACTTTAAATCTTTTAACTGGCCTTCAATGCTTCAGCCCCCTCAGCTCTACAAACTGACTGCCCTCCTCCCCCTTTACAGCTGTTTTGTGGGAAAAAAGCAAAAACTACATGAAATTAAGTGTCAACACTTTCTTTCTAGAGCCAGAGCACATAAAGCATTCGTTAATGGTGCATCATAGAGGGAGAGTAAGATGGGAAGATAGCGGAGGACCTAACTCAGACATTAATTATGCCTACATTGCTGTAGGAATGCACCTCCTCTGTTGCTCGAGGAAAAAAATTCTACTCCTGCCCTCTTTTAGCAAGCTCATTTGATCATCAGGGTCCATACAGTTACAGTAAAAACACCTGGTACTTGTTCAGCATTTGGACATGGTGAATAATAATATGCACCAACCCCTCAGGCTGAACAGAGCACAAATTAAGAGATAGTGCTTAAGACAGTGCAAGGCTGGACACAATGATCAAAAGCACTTTGAAGTGGCAGGTTTATCTCCTCCCCATGAGCACAGTGCAGCCCTGCAGGAGGATCTTCAAGAGCCCTGCACAGGTTCAGAGCATTAATAACCAGGGATGCCTCATTCTGCAACTTAATTTGAAACATCTGTCAATGGTCCTAAATTCCAGAAAGATAAGGTTAAGGTGTTTGATGCCACCTGAAATAAAAGGAAGCTCACAGCAAGCAGGCCTACCCTGTTAAATGCACAAGATGTTAACAATGTAAGTGCATTTCTTGAATTCCTATCCCATCTCCCTAACGCCTCTATATACTAATTCATTAGTCATAGTGTTTTACAATAAAGCAGTGTAACCCTTCTGAAACACTCCGTGAACGACAAACACCCACACACTTTCTTGAAAAGGATGTGCTAGTTACAAAGCACACGTGTGGAGTTTTACCACTCTGGTAATCATTGCAGAATGATACTGTTATCAGCAATATTAAACAGTTTGAATTTGCAGTTATCACACACACAGTAGCATCTTTCCCTCACCTCAATTTTACCCGCACCAGTCAGCACAGAACATCTTACAGTTTGGAACATCACAAGACAGATTAATTTATTAAAAACAAACAAGTTCAGAGAGGAAAAATAATTCTTTTCCATTCCTGAATAGTTGCTGCTCTGTTGGACTCGTGGACTTGGCAAGATTTTATTATAATTGACTGATTTAAGAATGACAATGACTGTTGGCAATACTAACGCATCAAAAAATAGAATACGTGCCAAATGAGCTGATTTTTGTATCCAAGTTCAGAAGCAAATCAGGATATTATATGCAGGTCATTACTCTATTTAACTTTTAGGGGAAAAAAGCTGTGTGAAGTACCACAGACAGGAATAGATTTTTTTCCTCTACAAGTTAAAATTGCTGTTTATTTTAGTCTACAGTTTAGCAGAGTCCAAAACATTCTCCATCTTAAATACATCTTTGCCTGGAGATAGCTTTCAGTAATATTAACACTATGAGATGGACTAAGGAAAGCCTTAGTGGTACACTTAACTATTAAGTTTCTCTCATCCTCAGTAGCTATTTACCATCCTGAAACACCAGATTATACTGAAGATTAATCCGGCTGGGTTGTTTCCTCTTTCAATGATCTCATTTTGAAATTGGGGTACCCAATTCTCCATAATCCAGATGATTTATAATCCAAGTCATTAACAGTCCAGTTTATACTTCCTGCAACTTACTATAAACCTTGAACAAATCTCCCTCCCCATTTACTGCAATAGCAATTGTTATTTCGACTGGGGGGGAAAGCAGCATCATATCAGGTTGCAGATAGTCTGTCACCCAGCGAAAGAACGGGCATTAAAAAAATTGAATGAGTGTAATAGGATCCAAAAAATAGGCATTGAAGCTGAATTGGAAACAAAGGGGTACTGAGTTGGCTTGTGCTATTCTAGAGCTTGAGGAGAACAGCCTCTGAAGCTAGAAGAGGCAGTTCCACTGAAAATTACAATACATGGGCCTTTATTCTTTCCCTGTGGAAACACCTCTTACCTAAAGCTGTATGTAAAATTAATCAAGAACACTATTTGGGTACTGGCAGAGGAAGAGAAGATTTGAATTTAAGTTTGGGGTTTGTGCTAACAATTCAAGATAATTTCTACTCCTTTACAAACTCATTGGACACCAGCACCCCATCCTTACTGCAACAAGGCAGTCTCCATAGCAATAGCCCACCTTTTAAAAACACTGTCATTAGAAGTGAACTCTATCTGTACACTGGAAGGAGTTTTTTTAATAAAATGATTTTAGTGTACGTAGTATGCATGTTTTATAAAACCATGCGCAATATGTTTGACTACAATAATTACTCCTGCATAAAATTCCTAAAGCAAACATTTAGCTGATCTTCCTTTCTTTGTAGTTGTGTTACATAAAACTCACTCTATTGCTGAAACAATCACATATTCTAAGTCTCAATTTAGAAATGTTGTGCAGCACAAACAACTAGAATAATCTTATCTTCTGATTTTATGATATACTTTCCATAAATTTAGCTGTGCAAAAATTAAACTGAAAAAACAATATAGGATGCTTTAGAGTTGTTCTAAATTTTACCTGCAAAGCACTGCAGAAAGCTATATAAAAATGCCATTTCTGCACGAACAGTTAGTCATGATGGGTCAAACGGCCACTCTTATAGAAGCTGTTGTCCCACAACAGCTTGCAAAGTTAAATAAAAACTTCCAAAACTTAAAAGGCAGAAGGCACCAAGTCATGTTTACAGATGAGAAAAAAGCCTGGAAAACAGATGAGGGTAAGAAAGAGATAATAGGAAGTTATTCCATTAGAGAAAAGCCAGCTCAAGCATAAACATCAGCAAGGTTGTATGAAAGACGACCAGATAACGGTTTATAAAAGGCATGTTAAACCTGGGGACACTATCATAGTTTAAACATACAAGTGTGTTCCACCTCCAAGAATATGTATTCATTCAGAAAACAGTATGTAGCCCAGACTTTAACCAAGAGCCATGAAAAGATGCTGAAGGAAAAGTACAAGACCCGAGCAAGTACAAAATGATTCCTTGCTTAGCACACCACTGCAATTCCCACAAACCAGTGGGAACCAGTAAGGGTTCTGCAGCCAGGACTTGCACCTGCCTTGTCACATTGATTAGCTCTTGAGAAATCTATTCTTCATGAACTTGCTATGGCTTTTTCTAACACATTGCATATGCTTAGAATCACCAATAACCTCCTGTAAGGAATTTCAGAATTATGCACTACAGAAAATTGCATCTCCTTGTTCTTGGAAAAAGCTGACTGCACATTTCTACTTCTTTTACTACTTCCAGCTAACTATGAATCTGTCTCTCTCACATAGATTTTCTTAGCAGAAAGAAAATATACTAGCTGGCAAACATAGTAACATAGCTGTAGAAGTGCCCAAGACCAGAAGACTCAAAATTTCTGCCCAGAAAGGGTAAATGAAAAGTCTTGCACTCTGAAGAAGCATACTCTGGTGGTATGTTATCAAAAGGTACAAGTAGTTTTAGACTAATGGCAAGGGTAAAAATACACTGCAAACCTTGCTGGAAGGTTTGAAGAAACAATAGGATGCAATGACTCGTTTACTAAACCCCTACACAAGTAGGATAGATCTTTTAGGTCTATATAAGAAGTTTTCTTTTTGAGTAGAGATCAATGGAGGTAAAGCAGTTTGGTCTACAGTAGACCAAACCTGAGCACAGTCCAGCTTCATAGAAACTTATGTGACCTTAGCAAACTGATTTCATTTCTTTTTGTCACAGCTCTATCTGAAAATAGAATTAAAAGAACTTTGTTGACTGAGGACAGAGTAAAACTACAGGTTACGAGATGTTCACACACAAGGCAAGATCTATGGCTATGCACCACATCCTGTCCACAGTCTATCCTCACTGTACTCACAAGTGCTCTGAATCTATAGCATGCACTATAACAGCATCAATAAGAAGCCAGAATCTGACTACAGAAGTAACATGCATATTGCTGTATTAGTGCATAGGCACTTAGTGTAAGAAATGACCAAGGGTTCATTTCAGACTTATACCAGCCAGGCACATGTTCATCACCTTACCACAACAGGCAGTAATTATGGGTGCGGAATGATGTAAACGAGTAGTATGGAGGACAATAAGAAAGCAATCTTCAATATATACAGTAGTTAAATATTACAAATATGCCAGGATTGTCTGCAAAAGGCAACTGAGGTAGAAATTTCTCTATTACTAATGAGACAGTGCAATTCTTTATAGTGTTTTTGCTTTAAAGAACATCTCCCTAGTTTGATTTTAATTAGTCTCAAAAGGAGATTTTCACTGCATAGGAAACTCAAACGACACAGCAGAAAATAGGGAAGTCAGCATAAGTGAAGTGAACTAGAACCAGCAGAGGAAGACAAGCTGAGTATCTACTGGACAGGTTTGCCAATATCTCAGCAATTCAGTGTCACTTAAAACAGAAGTATGCAGCAACTGTCTCATTAGATTATGGCACCTGTCTCCTTTGAAAGAGTTGCTGAGACTTGGTTTGCATATGAAGCAATAACGTTTTAGCAATTGCTGAAGGTTTTCTTGTAGGACACAATTTAGGATTCACACCACAGCAGGTAAAGATAAAAATATCACAATCCATTAAAGGAGGGGAGCCTGGAGGAGCATCTTTCTTTTTGCATTTTAGGAGAGGCAGAAGGTAAAAGGTAACTGTGTGAGAAAAACTGATTTTCCTATTCATTAACTAATTTTAATCTAACTAGAGTAGTTTTGCCCCTTGCAGATAAAATTCCTGGTTCAGTATGTAAAATAAATATATAGTATCAACTAAGTAAAGGCTGTTATTGGGAGGAAAAAGTTAAAGTAAGGACCAGAACTTTTGAGGAGAAAAGGATCTACCAGGCCTTCCTACAGGGGAAGAGACATATTATGGGCCAGCTTCCATTTAGAGGCCCTTCTAGAGCAGTGTGGTTTCTGCAATAAAAATGTCCAGCTAATGTAGGGTAAGAATTTATGCTCATTTATACAGTCTTAATTGGAGGTGGACACAACAGCATAGCCCATTTTGTATCCGTTTCAGCAGATTAGCTATTGATTCTTAAGGACTTGATAACCCAAATATCAAGTAATCTAGACAAGCAGAGCTGTGAGATAAGAGCCAAGAGAACAGAAACTCTATTAGTTACTTTAATTCTCAGGTATGATGCCCATAGGCCCTAAATCAGTCAAAACATCCCACACAGCTTTTCAGTCTTTCTGCCTAGAACCATGATTAAAGGAAACTGTAAAGGTCACTTAAAGGAAACCATATGTTTTATTGCTTTTAATATCCTTTTTTCATGGGCACCAACTGATAATCTGGGGATTAATCCAAGAGAAGACATTGAAGACTAAGAAGCTGACTACATCCTGTTACCTGTTCAAATAATCAAAAGGTAATGCAGCTGTAGTCAATGAGTTCCTTATACACATGTGTATGCATATATACATATACACACATTTTTATACTAATTACCTTAAACCCCATTATTGACCTTAGTCAGATAAGATTCCCACTGATTTAATACAGATTTGTCAAATAGACACTTCATTGCTCCATGTATTTTTTGTTCTTACACATTTTATGCTCTGTTGCATACTACGCTAGCTAAAAAATGTCATGACTAGTCATAACTCTGACAGAGACACACTTGGGAAAAAACCTTTTCTGTGAGTTAACTGTGGGATATATTATTTTTAAGCAAACAGCACCTACCTCCAAAGTGATACAGAAATACAGACAAGGTGGCAACAAGATTTGCTAGCAATCCAGTCACGACAAACAGTTTCGTGTTGATTTTTAAAAAGACCCGAAACAGCTTGGACTCAAGCAGCACAAGTACTTAATTGCAGTCATTTATATCCTGATACATGAAGTTTGGAAAAAACATTTTTGCATTTACAACTGGATACCTCACATATAACAGTGACAGTGGGAGAGTGTTAGAAAGCTGGTAGGAGGGCACTCTGAAAGCCTTTCCATTTCAGGACTCAATTCCTCTCTTCTGTCCAGCCGGAGATTAATATTGGTTAGTTTTCCAATCATATTGCAAAAGTCAATTGTCTGTCTTTCCTGCTTTTCAAGAACAACTTGGAAATATAGCTAAGACAGGGGTTCATTTATGCATATGCATTTCTGGGATAACCATTGACCATGCCTTAGTTGGATAGTTTTAGATAGCATTTAGAAAGTTACAGGAATAAATGGATTAGCAAAATAAGATTTAAAGTGTTGAAGAGGATATCTTGGAAATTGCTCTTATCAAGATGACTTCTGTTCTAGAATTCAGAATCAATCTAACACATTCATTATTAACACTGACTGACATAACTAATAAAATAAGCCTGCTGGATTATTTTTTTCAGCTTGTGAATGAAGGTGTATACAATAGGTTAGAGACTAGGAAAAATAAAGTTCTAATAGAAGCTTGAATAAACTGGAGCAAGAAGTGATCAAGGACAGGAGAGAAGATAATTGCATATGGTTATAGATTTTTCAGAGCCTCTTGCCCTGCTAATAAGAACAGCTGAGATGCCAAATTTACCTCCACAGAGAAAAGAAATGAATGACTCAGAATCAAACAGCTAGCTATCACAGAAGTATTGTTTGACATTGTCTGCAGGGTTCTTTGTAACAATCAGTGAAGCTTATCTTTCCAATCTTCATTTTCAGAAGATTCAAACCTTTTCTGAAAAACTCAAGGTGTTAATGCCAGTAATGATAGCATAGTTATCTCATTTTGCTTTACAACAAGCATAATTTACCTGTCTTAAAATCTTTTATTCTCCTCCTCCTTTTGGAACGCCAGGAAGACGACTTTGTACAGTTAAAAGAATCTGCAAAAATATTTAAAGACACAATAGACTACACAAACATAGGATGGCAGGAATCACTGTCAAAGAGGCAAAGACGCATGTCAAAGACGCACCGCTGAATGCTCTGAGTCTCAACCACAGCTAAGAATGATTTTCAAGAGCAACAACTAACATCCTTCATATATATATTCCTTAGACAACATGCTATATCCTATATATAAACCTCTTGAACTGCTGAATTCTGTGTTTGGAAAACAAATATTTGGTTTCAGTCAGGAACAATTAGGAAGAGCATGCACCTGTTCTTTCTGCTTTTTGTTCCTTAATTAGATTGGAGCTATTTGAGTTATTTACAACCTGTTCAATGCAGTAGAAAAAATACTTTATAAAACACAGCCATGCTTTCAAAAAAGAACATCCAGAATAGAAAAAATAAGGTAAGAGATAGATTTGAGAGGAGATACCAACTGGTTTTAATATCCATTTTCTCCCAATAGCAGAGAAGGGGATACCTTATCTAACAGCAATCCTTGCAGAGAGATACCCATTACTAGCAAGTGGTGTATGCATTTCCTTCACCTACCTCCTTTCGTTTTCCAGAAGCGCAAAGCTTATTATGATCTATTCTGAAGTGATCCCAGACAGTTTGCTGTAATAACTTGATATCAGATACCATATTTCAAGTGCTTATTTGATACTGGTTAAAAGTTTTTGTAGATCTTTTCCTTGATTGGTCATGAAAATTACGTTGAAACAAGAGGAAATTAGGTATCTATTGAAAAAGTGCCTTTTTAGGGGAACATTTTAACAAGCAAAATATTACATTTACATTTGGATTGATGTGGATAGAAGGTATGATTTTATTTTCTTATTTGAGTCATCAGAAACTGTAAAACTGCACTCAATTTTCATTCAAAATTCTGTGTTTTGTCTACCAATTCTAGTGTTATATTGTTATTTTTACATATTAAGTTAATTCCAATTTCTTGTTTCAGTCAAGAAACTACTTATGACCTAGAACATTATTAAAGTTTAGACACTGCAAGGCACACGGTAGCAAGGATTTGTGACATATGTAATATTTCCTAACCAGCATAAATCTTAATATATGCAAAGTCATACTTGCTTTTGCCACTATTCAAACAGGTAAGCTTAGAATGCTATTATTCTAATAAGACTTAACCAAAGTTTCATAAATAACTCAGATATGGTCTAGTGGATACTGTCTATTTTCCCTTCAGAGTAACTTCTTATGAACAGGTGGACCAGTTCAAAACCAAATATATTCCTTTTTACCATCTACAGGTTATTAAAATAATTTTTTTAGAACTAGTTTTTATTTTGGCTTAAAAGATTTGTATTAGATTTATTTTCTACTCACTGTACAATTGGGTCATTAAATTTGTGTTTTGCTATGGTATGTAGGTCAGTTCCTTTTACTTTGAAGTACTTGATAAGCACAATAGCTAACTGAAACTTTTATACGTTCTCATTCATCTTTGTGGTATTATAGTCCTTTTGAGGGGCTTTAAAGTCAATGCTCTCATAACATGTAAATTAAAAAAGAATGAAGACTGATTTAAACTGAGTGATTTCATGTGTAGAAGCTTGTAAAATATTTGTGTTGGGTCATACCTTATATATCTCCAGAAGCTGATGACAGCATGGTTGCCAAAATAGAATAACAGCTGTATCCATCTATAAAATATGAGAAATAGAAGAGCAAAGTGACCATATTTGAAATTACTTTACCAAACTTGCTCATGTTTTTCCCTACTGGGGAAAAATTATACTCTATATAGAGCATATCTTAAAAGTAAATATTTAATTCACAAATGAAATAATGATCACTTGCCTAGTGATTCTATGATTGCCATTTAAAAAAAACATTGATTATCCTGACACTAGAAACAATAATAGCTATCTTCAATTAACTCACATGAAGCAGCTTGACTTTCAGAAAAAAGGAAGAAAGAATATTTTCCTCTCTTATGCCCTTAGTTTTTAAGGGTCCCCAGAAGGTTTTAAAAACAGTCAGACATACATTAATTAATTTTTCACTTCTAAAAGTAAAAAGTAGCAATACTCAGACAGCAGAAGTCATTAGATATTTTCCCCACAGGTTTCTTATGAAGAATAACCTACTAATCTTAACAACCAAGCATTACAGATCTTGTATGTTGTAAAAACAGACTTAACTGTAAAGGCATTCTCTATTCTTAAACAGGCTTCATAGTTCTGAACTGAACAAAGCTGAAAAAAAGCCTACTTTCCCCACAAGACAATAGAGAAGGGCCACTAGACTTGATAGCGTATCATGCTGAACCAAAGCAAATTTCACATCAGGAAGCTATACACAACAGAAACCATTGCTTCCATTCTGACTTGCCATCTTAAGGGTTAATAGTCTTCTACCAGGAGACTAATGTTAGTTTATTTTTGCTTCTCAGTTTTCAGACTTGGAACCTTGAAACCTATCCGTTTGGCAAAACACTTTGCTTTTCAGAGAGCAGACAATTTCTTACTTCTTTTCTTTGCTGGTACTAAGATGGCTTATAGCAAATTTGTAAGGTAAAAAACATTTCTATTGGATAAGAAATAAAACAAAGAAAAAAGCTGAAACACTACTGGCTAACTAGATCTTTCTTATTTTCCTTCTCATTCTTAGTGATAAAGAGCCTTTACCTTCTTTCCTTCCTGCAAACTCAGCCTTAATCTAACACTCAATAAAGTTCTCTCAAAAGGATCCTTTTGCCACTCTTTCCTTTTTATATAAATCAAAGCAATTACTGCCAAATTGCACCTTGAACATAATTAGTTTTCATTTATTATCTGTTACACTTTCAGCTGTGTCACTCACCAAACCCAAACCCTTCCACTTTGCTAAATTGCCATGTTCTCAGTAGCCCTGACTCTTACAGAGAGAGGAAACAATCTGTGCCCTAGAAACAGGGTTTTAAATGGGACTTATGCAAAATATGGGTAGTAAGTCTAATATTGCAATCCAAAAAAGGCCCACACAGCTGCTGCCCAGCACAGGCACCATCAAACTTCCCTTTATGGCAGTAAAGCTCCTTAAGAGCCTAGTATTGCACTTGGAACAGAGTAAGGTCACTATTATTTGACCTGTTTGGCATCTAGGTTGCATATCAGAGCCTTAAGCAGAAAATGAGAGACTTGCTTTCAGCAGTTCTCCTTCGCCTCAGATACTTAGGGTCAGACTCAGCACAATGTCCTAACCTAAATATCACAGCCTATTGTTGATGAGATGGCAGTGATGAAAGAGGAAATCTTCTATTGAAAGAGTGCATCATTTTGAAATAATTCAGGACAGACTGGGCTTGAGATAGAAACTGCACAAAGGAACAAAATTGTAGGTTATAAATGCCAAGGCATTTACCCAAAAAATGGGGAGTTTACAGTGCTACTGTCTTATCCTGTCTTCCTCCTCAAAACAGTTCCTATTTTTATCTAATGTCCTTTTAATCCTAAATAGAAAGAACTGTAGGAAGCAGCATCTTCTGTTTAGGACTCATCACTCCTGGATGAACGTTCTAACCAGGGATTTTTTTATTCTGCTGTGACCCAGTAAATTTTACAATCTCTTTTGCACAGATGAACTTGAGCAGAAGTAGAGAAACCACCTGTGGCCTAAAGGCCAGACTCAATAAGGTATTTCAGTTCCAAGCTCCCATTTAGGTATTCCAACGAGGAAGAACATTCCACAATATTTCATTGAGAAATCAGGTGTTCAAATAGGTAGTAGAACGTCATGCACACAGCCCTAAGTCCTTGTTTACCTATGAGACTTTTAGACCACTAAATACTTAAAACAGTCTTATCCCTGAGACTGTCATAGGGCTGGACAAGAACATCTCCTGCTCTTCCCTTTGTGGCGCACGCTCATAAATAGCTGTTTGAACAGCTAAAGCACTGGAATGGAGTACAGGACAAATGAGTTGTTTGCCAGTCGGTTTCCCAAACTGTTTTTTGATTTACTTGCTTCACCTTTCCATACTTCCAAGCTTTTCTCATCTTCTGTATTTAAGATGTAGTGATGAAAAGTGTGCTGTGAGAGCTAATGATCTGATAAAACACCTGGGTAGACAGACATTGTCTAAGGTAACTAGACTGATGGTTAACATAGATTTTTAATTGGAAAATGCCATGTGGAAATCTGCGAGTTTTATCCACAGCAAGTAGGGTTAGCAATTCTTGTTTTTTCCTTTATTGATTCAGTCTGAAAGTTAAACAGTCAAGCAATTTCCATTCTGAATAATGGCCCAAATCCAATCAAAATTTTTCCCATGATTTATGAATTTCACTGAAGTTCATATCTTCCATCTGTGAGGTCTACCTTCAAGTTGTGCCTGTTGAGATAATTTTTCCGGCCTTGCTTCTAACTTTCAGTAGTATTAGATTAAGAACATGGCAGAAAAAATTTTAGGAATTAACAGCTTCTGAAATGTCATGTTTCCATATGATAAGAAAAAGCACCTAATGGCTGAGGATGACTTTAATTGCAATATCATGTAATAGCGACAATGATAATCTTTCATATTCATGATTTAACGTTGTAGTGCTCATTTGAAACAGAGGTCCAAAGTAAAGTTCATTTAATATAAATGACTGAACATCTTAGGGTCAGGAAGACTAACAAGGAAAGAGATTTAAAAAAAAAAGTATCCCACCTGCATTAAATCTTTTTAGACAAGAGTGAAGGTTTTTCTTCACCCTTTATACACAACAACGTCTCTATGATGTTCATAAAAGGAGTTTAAATACTTTGAGCTTTTACAACATAGCACCTAAAACAGGGTATAAACTGGATTTCAAAACCACTCTTGCATTGTACTGTGTCACACAGTAATGAAAATCAGATGGACTTAATAAACAGCATAGGACAATAATGGGCTGCCTAAGGCTTTGATTCCACTCTCCTGCTGATACAGGCAATATTGTCATATAACCCCTCCTTAACAGAGTGCAAAATTCCTGTCAGTAAAAACAGCAGCTGTACTGAACTTGTCCTTTTTACCAGTAGTGGATTTTTTTTTTCAAATGAGGTTCCATTTTTGCTGCGTTCTGGCCATTTATAAAATGTTCTACTGGAGACGTGCAATGTCATATAACTATTTAGACCTGAACACTGAGAGGAAAAGGACCTAGTTCTAAGAAAATTCAATATTTGCATGCCTTTATTAAATACAGATAACACATTTGTCCAACATGTTTAATATATGCACTATCACCGCCAAGAAAATATTTTATTTAGTCACCAATGTACACAGTCATATTATAAACTGATGTGTATAGCAATGTAGATTTTACATAAATTTCAGTCGAAGGTTTGGCAAAGTTTTAACACTGTTCTTTGGCAAATTTTCCTGTATAGCAGCTGCATACAGAAGTAACATTGCAGAAGAAAACTGGTCATTTCCAGCACAGTGATTACACTAATATAGTACAGAGCAGGTAAGAATCAGGTTGCTTCTCCCGTTCCTCGTCTACTTACAAAAATAAATAAAAGTCTCAGTTAGATGTGCACAAATAAAAATGCTTCATTTCCTCTCCTCCTGTTCTGCATTGCTCTGCAAAACTGTACTGAGGCCTGCATTCAGGTGAAGACTGCATTCTGCCAAGCTTCTCACACGTAAAGATTTTGTGCACGGCCATACACTTACTGCTTGTGGAGTTAGTCGAGGGTGCAGAAGTTTTCCATGGGAAACAGTTTAGAGGATGGGGCCAAGAAAATCATTGCAGTTGCGTCATAAGCTATGAAATGTTCATAATTTTTCTGATCAAACACATCTTCAGTTCTTCTCTCAGCCCCATCATCTTGCTGGACTTTAGACAATGAAAAGACTTTGAGTGATGAAGAGCACTGCTACCAAGATATCGCTTCTACAGGTATGTTGCCTCTGCAAAACACAAAACAAAACAAAACAAAAATAACAACAACAACAACAGCCTGGTTTTGCCACTCAGATGTTATTTCTTTGGTAGCACGTTCTGGAGCTGTACATGATCTTTGTGGTTAACTTGCATAGTATCTTTCTGAAAATTCATACCTTGGCACTAACTAAAGTGGATTAAAAGCAAAAACACTCCCTCAGCACTCAGCTGTAAAGACATGACAATGAATACATTAGAATATTTGTCTTTTTTTTCCGTTACTTGGAAATGACAGTATTTACGTATGGTTGCTCGATAATGATTGTGTTGTATATTTAGTTACATTAAGGGCAATGATCTAGAAAAGCACTGTTTATAACTGGGTTTTCCCTACAAGAAGCCATTGCTGCAAAATAGGCAATTAATCTTCAAATAGACCATGTATAAAGCAGGTGTTCAGCCACATAGGGCTTGATGGCATCAGTATTACACAGTCTTGTTTCACAGCATGTTGGTACCGGTATGGAGAAAAGATAATGTGTTTGGAGTTTTCCATCAGAAGCATACTGATGTCCTTATAAATAACTTTTGCCTCTCAAGACAACTCTTCACGTATCATGAATATTCTAACATTAGAATCTGTTAATCTGAATGGAAATGCTGCCTAAAATTAGTTACAACCATCTGCATCTGTGAGCTCAGTCATACACAAGTTTGAAATCCGAATTCATACTTTTATGTCTGAAATAGAATAAAAGAACATCATCTTCATAAATGAAATTTGTGTTAAATTATTCAAGAAGTTAACTTGCTGCTCATGCTACATGCTGCTATTAAAGGCCTAACTTTATTTTCTCTGGGTAGTTTTGTTTTCCAAATAATCACTTATTTTCACTTATTTAGATAAAAAGCAAACATAACATGCAAATATGAATAGGTTCATGTTTCTGACTGAAAAATTAGATTATCGCATTGGTACATGTATAACTACTGCCGAGAAAGTTAGTATGTAAATCAATATAACTTCACTAGACTAATGGCTGAACAATTTAATATATTAAATTATTATAACCAATTCCTCTAGCGTTAGCTTTATCTCGGAATTTGTCTCAGTCCAGGTTGACTGTTTCCTAGATGCAGAGAGCCAAAGCCTATTACAATCCATAGAAAAAAATAACCCAGTTGCCTAAGAAGGAATAAAATCATCAAGTCCTGAATATGAACCCCAATATAAACTACTACTTAGTTGTGTGTCTTTCAATATGAAAGAAGTCATTGTATACTTAGGCATGTTAAGGAATCTCCCTATGCTCAGGGAGAGCCTTAAATTGATGATTCATTGTATTCCATTGCCAAGCTAGATTTGCAGCTGATAAAAAACTGGCATAGCCCCTTCCAGGTTGGGAAAGCTGTACCAGTATGCAGCAACAAGGAGTAGCTTTGTACATTTTAGTACAACAATTATCTTCTTCTTTCTTTACGATTACTATTAGTTATGCTAAAGGATATGCTGTTTCTTTTAGGCAGACAGGGCGGAATTTGGCTCTTTCAGAATAGGAAACTTGCCCCCTTAAATTATTTAATGCTCTACATTCTTTTCTATAACCTAAGTGCATTTTCCTCTGTTGGAAGGGGTCAACAGATGTCAAAGCAGCAGGTGGAGGGTCGGATGGCCTTTTGCAAATTTCAGAATGTTATTAAAATTTATTTTTAAAAGGTTAAGAATTTTCTTCCTCTTTCCCTTTCTAAATAACGGAATAGGCTGAAATGCCACTCTCTCCTGGAGATGTTGCCAAGTTCACAGCGTTAGAGCACAAACTGTCTGAGGTTTGAAGTCTAATCAACATCATTCATACACTTAAATGTAAAGAAGGAACAACAGATTTTAAGAATTCAACTCTCCTCTGGGCGTATGTGCAGATTATACTTTTGTCAATCTTAGAAGTTACCCTCGTGATAAAAAGGAGTAGCTCTAGCTCTTAAAACGCTTGACGCTGGCTGGAGGCTTTTGAAAATACATATTTATCAGCGGTCCTACTTTCTAAAATCATTCTGTGAACTGTTCGCTATTTAGAAAGAACAGCTTGATCGAAATTAAATTTATGCTGACCCTTTAAATGATGGATGTTGAAACAGATTTGCACATTGCGGTAACTGTGTTCACACAAACGCTCTGTCAGTTCAAGACTTCAGTCTGAGTGATTTCCAATGCAATCCGTTCCAGACCAAGGAGTTTAAGGCTAGAAGCAAATGTCTTTTAAATTTCAGCTGATTAATGTCATTTTCAAAAGCATTTGTCACCTGTACAGACATCCACATGCTCCTCTTGTAGGCAAACTTATTCTGCAGTGCCTTTGGAATGGAGTTATCCCAATAAAGCTTTTTTCAGTGCATGCTGTTAGATGTTAATAAGCTTCCTATTTACTAATCATGTTTCTCTGATTGAATTTCAATGTCAAACTTCAGACCTAGGTTTATGGTCCAAATTAAACTTCAAAGCAGCAGGGCTGTATTAAGCAAACTTTCCAGGCCAAAAATTCCAGTTTTCATTCTAATGAGGTATCAACAAGCTTTGCTCCCAAGAATATTTACTGTATTTTTTCAAAATCACTTTACAGAGCTCAGAGATGAATAAAAATTGTTCCCTTAATGTTTATGGGTTAACATTAGAAGATTGTATGTGGAAATTTTCACAACAAGCAAAAATAAAATCATCCATATACAATTTGATTTCCCCAAAACTTGTGATAACAACAAGAAAAAAAGTGTTTATGTCTCCAAAAGTGTATAATACGACAGAATGAAGAAGTAATAACCAATACCTCTCAATATCGTGAAAAACAAATCAACAAATATTGCCAAAAACTGATCATTCAGAAAGAACAACCAAAACAATGCCAAAAATCAAGAACGTAAGGTAAACTTACAAGAAATAATGGCAGAAAGAGAGAGGGAATATTTACTTAGGTACAAATACATATTATACATATCAGAATACATTGAAATACATAAAAAATCAGTATCAAAACTATGCACTATCTTCCCTTGTAATAAGCATTGCTCAGCTATGATCTTAGATTCAGGATACTAAAACCCATTACGTTTCCTTAAACAGGAAACTATTACGTTTCCTTAAACAGGCACCTCTCTGACATCGCCTCACATTCACCACCGCGCCACTCCTGCAGCGGCAGGCCCCTACTGAATATGTTCCGTTCCGGTGGGACGTTACGCTGGAAGCCCTTTTTATCCGAGGTGTCATGTACTCAGCCATCTCGTCGCCTGCACGGCCTTTGTTCGCCTCACGGCTCACCTCAGGCCTCCCCCCAGGAGAGGGTAACCTCACGGGGAAGCGGCGCCCGGTGCGGGCGCGAGCCTGGCGCTGCGGGAGGAGCTGCGAGCTGCCTTCCAGCAGCTCCGCGCTCGCCCCCGGCCCTCCCCACCAGCAGCGACCCGAAAACGGGACAATCGCGGTAACAGTCTGCGGAAAAAATCTGCCAATGAAATGCCTGTAGTCCCGAGGGGCTCAGAGTATAAAGACCAGGTGTTCTCCCCACTCTGGGGGGTCTTGGTGGTATCTTAGGGGCTGAAACCACCGAAGACCAGTGCTAGGGGAGAAGGAGCCCAGCAGGGAAGCACTGCTGATAAATCATCACCATGCCGCCCAGTCCGGGACGCTGGGCTAGACCTCGCAGATCTGCCTCGCTACTGCACCGCTTAGTGACTTCGACTCCATGGTGCATAAGCAACTGGACCCAAGGGGGGCAGCCCACCCGCCGGCACGGCTCGCTCAGGCCATAACTGCCGTGCCAGCCGATGCGGTCAGTTATCAGGGAGCGGCACACTGTCTAGTGTGACCTGCTCGATACGGGGGTCATTGAAACTGGGGATCAGCACCTTCTGGGGTGTCCCAGCCACTGAACCCTTCTGCCAGGCCTCTGCCAGGAACCGGGAATGCCCACTGGCACGGCCCAGCCGCCTCCTGCCTTCCTACCGCCTGGTTGCTCACACCGATGGTGACCTTGCGACCACCATGGGGTGAGCGCGTGCACATTCTTGTTTATATACTCTGATTTGTCCTGTAATCCTTTATGCTCTGGTTTATTCTGTAATCCTTCATTCCCTCCCCTCCCCCCTTTTGGAAGCTTCTGTGCATAACTGTAAATAGATCATTGTGTTGTTATTGCATTACATTGTTCGTGTTGTTACTGTTGCTATATAGTAGTGTTGTTACTATTACTTAACTTCATTACTGCATAAGCAAAGTTAACTATTTGTTCAGCTAGTGTTTGTGAATTCATAATCAAAAGGCAACTTCTCACCACCAACCCAAAAGAATCTGATGAAGTCCAGAGCCTCTGCTTGGTATACTAGAATTGGGACCCCAAAATGCCACTATTTGGCCGAGCGGCATCTGTTATGAGAGGGCCGAGAGACCTCTCATAACAACACTCCACAGAGGAAAAACCATTTTTTAAGTTCACTCATACTGCTGTGCTCTCAGAGAGGTCAGACATTGCCCTGGGAAGCATCCTGGGTAAAAAACAGTTCCAGATGGAACGATACCGAGTAGGAACAAGCTGCCCTCAGCACCCACAGCTTCCTGGCTAGGACCTAATATTTGCCTTTATAAGGCAAACTTCATGCCTCCTAACCCTGACCCTACTCCTTCAGGAACTCAACCCTGCTCTAAGGACCAAAACCTTGAAAGACTTCAGTGGAAGCAGGATCAGACTCTCTGCTTTAAAGTGATCAGGATTTCTGACTTCCACTGAAAGGTGTACAGGTGATTTATACAATGTGACTGTAGTGAGATAGAGTAGTTGGTATCGTCCCTCTGGAGGGAAGGTATGGCACGCTGTCCTCATCATCCAGAGCTCTGAGAGCTGCAGGGCATTCCAGGCACAACTTCAGAAAAGAAAAATCACTTTTCACTGCTCAGATAAATTGATCATATCTGCTTCGCCCTGGAATTGTTTTTTTTCCCCACTTCATTTTTTAATTCAAGATGTGTTGATGATTGTTGGAATTGGATGGGTTTTTTGTGCCTGCTACTCACTAAACTGCATCATTTGCAGAGTCTTGTGATAGAGACAGCATGACTGACCTTGTAGAAAATCAACAAAACTCAAGGGAGATACTCTTATTGCACAAATCCCCTTACCTTTGCTGGCGTCAAAAAAAAATCAGCGCATCTGCTATGTTTTTCCAATACATCAAGGTGTTTGGGGTTTGATCCCTGTAATATGCCACAGTACATGCTAAATCTAAATGCAATATTTTTAAGTGAAAGCCTGGATGTCAGGCCTAAAGGAAGTTCTAAGATAACTTTTGTGCCACTGTCTACTCCACCTCCTTCTTCAGTCTTCTCAAGAGCCAGAAAATGTTTAACCTAAATTCAGTACGTGGCCTAAAACCTGAATAGTTGTAGGTCATAAGAGTACTCTGGAGGCCTGTAGTCCAATCTCCTGCCTGAAGCAGGGCAAGTTAGTTCAGACTCCTCAGGGCCATGTACAGTGAAGTTATGAATATCTCCAAGGACGGATTCCACAACCTCTCTCAGCCCGTTCCAATAATTTACCATCCTTATGGTAAAAAGTTCATATATCTGATTGCAATTTGCCATTTTCCAACTTGTGTCCAATACCTCTTGTCCCGTTCCTGTGCCCCTTCAAGAAGAGTCTGGCTTCATCTACTCTCTGGCCTCCCGGAAGGTAGTTGTGTATCTCAGTTGTCAGAAACATCATGATCCAAGAAAAGGTTTTCACCATGAGCCTTTTGGATTTTCAGAGTTTCGATACAGTCATAACAATTTATTGCAATATCATTGAAAATTCATTTCTGAAGTTAGTGGGTGACTGCAAAGTTTGAAAAGAACTGTAAATAAAAAAGAACATGTTGGTCTCCTTTCCTATATCATTTGGGATTTAGAGTGGGTGTCCTGCTGCCACCTGCTTATCATTCTGCCAAAGTCCAATTTGCTACTTGTTTCAGAAACACACAGAATTCTGTCTTGAGTGCCAGCCCCATGCCTATTTCTGGAAAATGAAAATATAATCTCTCAGGCTGCCTTTGCAAGTGTCTCTTCCTAACTCACTAGAACTTTAAGAATTTAGAAACATTCAGCTATCTTTCCATTTGTTGAAAGATAAAATTAAGCATAAGAAAAAAGAATCCATCCTGGATATTAAACTATGAGAATATGAGATATGCAGCATTAGAATAATCATTTGACTTTTTTAGGAGCAGAAAATGTCTTATTCTATAAGGTTACCCAGATACTTAAAGTCAGTCAAAGGGCGTGCAATGGTGGCTTTGTTCTAGTACAAACAAAGTCACTCCATTAGTTCTACTGTTTTATGTAACCACTTGATCCTCTTCAGTGGTTGTAATGGTCTGATGGGACAAGGCTCTGTGAAGTAGCTTAGTGATCCCATTATTTTGTCAAGTCGCTCTGCAGCTAGCTGCCTGTATCACTTCAGTCCCGGGCAGGCTTCAGAGCACCGTCTGTTCTGCAGAACTAATCTAGCCCACTCACACAGATTCAGTCAAACATGGTGTAAAACATCTAGTAACAGAGTCAGGAGAATTCAAGACCTTTTAAAAGATGCCCTATTCTTGAAACTGAATGTCTTTCTACGGAGCAAATCATTTCCCCTCCAGCCTTACGGATACTGAATGTAATGACATCTATGTCCACATCCACACAACTGTGTGCTGACTCCAAGGCATACAATGCTCAAACCTTGTGACCTTTAGTTAGTACAGCAACCTGTTATAGCTTATATAATCAAAACATAGTTTCTAATTGAAGACATACATACACATTAGAGGGAGAAGCTAAAGATTGTAGAAATGATGAGGCTGTCTTTTCCCTTTCTTTTTTGCGGAAAGAGCTGAGATTTTCTGCTAGGGATTTATTAAGATCCCTGAAGTTACACATTAAAGGCTAGACTTTTAAAGGACTTTTAAAGCATTTGAAGATACAGATAAATGCTATATAAGCACATCTGAAAATCACACTGAAAGCCTACCTGCACATTCAGGTGTTTAAGTTCTTTTAATATACTAGCCCTTTTCATTATATTTAAGCAATAAATAAAAGTATTTGATTTTCAGATATGTTAATCAATTACAGTTCCTACTGATCACAGTTTAGTATTTAAAATAACATACCGATAATACAGATTTAGTACTGCAAGTGCTGCCCTTTATTGGTCCATATTGATCCCCTTTATAGCTCTATAGGCTTGAGTGGAATGACAGTTTTGACCTTGTACTAAACTGTATAATAGCCATACAAGAGTTTTACTATGTGAAAGTCCTAATCGTTTAGCATACTCATCTACTGATCCCTCTTTTATTTACTTGTAGAAACTAGACTGGAAGCAGGTAGAATGACTTGCAAAAATGTAATTTTGTTTTCTTCCTTTTGCTGAAAATTCTGTGCCTCCCCAGCTTTTCACTGTGACTTTCACACCTGAGACAGGAAGAACTGGAATTATTTGCTGCCTCATGTCTTCTGTTATGTTTTCCTACTTAAAGTAGAAGTAGAATTCTCAACAGGATTTTCAGTATCTTACCAGGCCCTTACTGTGGTAGGACATATACAAGGAGAGGACTATCATTTTTTTCTAGTGAAAAAACTATGCATTAACATGCCAAGATCTTGACAAGATGAGGTTTTCATGAACAGTGCTTGCCCTCTGAAAATTGTGCTTTTTTGAGAAAAAAAACCTAAAACACTCAGCCAGCAAATTCTAGTCTGAAATATCTAATAGTTTTGAACTGAAAGCCAACAATTTTCAGTTCAACATTGCCTTTATGGAATTCAGTTATACTATTCAATAAAGTTGTAGTGAGACTGCTGTACGTGCTTGTTCACTTCTGAAGATTGAGTTGTGAGTTTAGGTGCTCAGCTAGCAAGGAGATTCCATTACACAAATATTCTGATACACTGCACAATTGCAAAAGTATCTATAAGTTTGCAATAAAATGGATGATGATGAAACAAGAACTAGGTCTAAAGTTTCCTAAAATGACTTGGTAAAAGGACTAAAAGGTGAGAATTTATATTATTCCCAAGTTGTGCTTTTCTCAACAAAAGATAATTTTAGTGGTGTGAACGCTACCTTAGAGATGAGGGGAGGGAAGAAACAACAGGAAAAAAGCAATTTCAGGCAAAAACAAAAGGTGCATTATTTTAGTGCTGTGCCTCCTTATGTTTTAAACTATTATTTCGTATTTGCCAGCATATGCTACAGGAATGTGTATGAGTGTACATACAAGGTCCCTGTTGGTTATTGTATAGTCATTTGAAGGAAGAACAAACTCCACTGTTTGATACTGAGAGCACTCTCTCAGAAGAGAGACTCTCCCAGGCAAGCACTGCCCAAATTTCGCACACTGCCACATGGTGCTGTGAGAAGAAAGAGAACAATTTCAGTTGTTTTAATCTCGCAGTGTTCCAAGCCTTTTGATCTTCCCTTTGTTCCCTCTTTGGGAAGCATAACTTACACTAGCAGCAATTTATTTAGTTCACAGTTTGCTTATCTCTGCTGAGCAATAGCACAGCATAGTGTGAAGTTCCCCTGAAACTATCAGACTATGATTTGTCTTCTTTTTAAAGATGGCATCTGTGTTTCCATTGTAATGTCTGAATGTCAAATCACCTGTTTGTTGTTTTTTTACAGTCAACATCTGAACCTCTAATTGCAGAGTGTTTGTTTAGTGACTAGAACACACTTTGCAGCTAACCTCTGATTTATTTCCCCTCAGACTTCATCTAGAGGCTGTGAAAGACACGATTTCACAGCATATGCTGTGACTTTTGATGGGGATTTTCATACAGTTTACATACCAATTAATTAAGAAGTAGGCAGTTCTCACAGAAACTGCTCATTATCAAAACTCCCAGTGGGATTTATTTTTTTATAAAAGCAGGCATGTATTTTTGCATTAAGCAATTTTCTTGTCTTTTTAATCTAGTTTTATGTTAACCAGCTGCATATCTGACATGGAAAGAATATCACAGGACCTGGTGTCCAGCTATTGGAGAAGCAGGCTCTTGCCTGTAAAGATGCTTGTTCATTAGAGTGAATTTAACTTCTGCACACACTGGAGCAACAAAAGGGATTGTGATGATTTCAATACAAAGCAGATATTTTCCACGACTCTGAGAAATAAGACGTGAGATGGAGTAAGTACTGCCATCATCAGTTTGTACCCTCAGAAAAGCAAAAACAGACAGAGGCCCTGCTGGAAGCAATAAGCAAAGAACTGATAAGACCAGAAGAGTAATTGGCATCGAAGTGTCTCTCTTTGGAGGGCAGACAAGACAGTGGAGGTCATCAATGGCACCTGATGAATTGGACCTGATGAACTGAGCTGTTTTTCAGGGAAAGATAACAGAAGCTATTTAGCTACCAGCCTAAATCTCAGAAACCTGTTTCAGTATGGAGAAGGTCTGTAACTAAAAAGGTCTATTTGATCAGGTATGGAGTGGAGAAACAGGTGGATATAGCCAACATCCACTTATAACAAGGGGAGGCAGCTAACAGGTTTTTGCTTTTCTCTGTCTGTAGGCAGCCATCCAGGAAGTTTGTCTAAAAAGTCTCAAAAGCCTCATATGTAGTTCTCGAAGCCAGTCATTTTCTGAAGAAACTGAACCCCCCGGAGTAATCTATAGCCCACTGAGGGTTTTCAGGCAATCGTGTTTCAACTCCAGTGTCACTGTTTTTGTATGGCACAATATAGCAAAGGAAGGTGTAGTATGAGAAGGTAGAATTTGAACACAAGCTAATGAAGATAATGTAGCGAAGTATTCGGTCAAACATTAACGCAATACAGAAGCAGTTCCAGAGAATGCTGATGTTAACATATGTGGATTCTGACTAGATCCTTTGAAAATGTGAATTTTTGTGCTAAGAATCATTGCACACATGGGACACCAAAGAGACCAAACAGCTTGGTGTTTTCCTGCTTTTCAGAGTAAGGAGAGGGGAGACAATGAAAAAATGACCATCAATAAGATGAAGATATCACATGGGAAAACTCACAGGGCCTTAGGAAGAGATACACAGCAATCATCAACAGGAGATGTGTGATATGAGATTAACATGTTTGAACAGAAAAGGAAGTGATGGAAGTGATACACTCAATGACTTAAGAAAGGCTTAGTCCTGTTGTTTAAGAGTGACATTTTGTTTCAGCATAATGTTTTCTGCCTTATTTTTTAATTAACTAATTTAAAAAAAAATACAATCCATGGTTTATTCTTTCATATCATTTGTTGGCTACTTTGCACTAGCCAGAAGGCAGTCACATGTGGCTAGCTGAAAATTGCGTGGGTGATCAAAATGCTCAGCTGATAGAGAATTGACTATAACAGGCTTCCACCAGCCTTAGCTGAGTAAATAAGGTGTTAGGAAAAAGATGTTTCAGAGGTGTTGTTTCAGAACTGTAGGGAACGCCCTCCAAAATGTTCCAAGTGAGACTAGAAGTCGCTCTAACCTGTGCAATAGACAATACAGAGAAGATCAGAGCACTCATCTACCCTAAACTATCTCATCTCCTCATTTTTCGTACCGATAAAACCTCATCAGAAGCACAGTACTGAACTTAAACCTGCCTCATTTGAAATACATCTTTTGCTATTTTATAGATTTAATTAAACCTATTTGATCATAACTAAGTCTCTGAGATTCATAATAATTAAATCTTAAACTCCAAATCTTTACTGGAATAGTAACTGAAAATTCGGAATATAGCATGCAAATAAAAAGATTGTCATATGCATTCAAACACAGCCTTGCAGCTTGTAACTGCTAAGAATGTAGGAACGGGTTCTCAGAAACGCAGCCCCTTTATGCATTGCTTGCATGTATGAAGTTTCTGAAAGGCAATATAAAGGAGTCTCACAAAGATCAATACCCTAGGCTTATGGTATAAACCTTAAGACAACTTGATACATTTATCTTCATTTATGCATATACATGTTTCGAATTTTCACTTTGAATTTTCATGTTAAAATTCCAGTTGCACTTTTGAGCTGAGAACACCTTTACTATCTGACTAGATCCATTCTTGATCTTGTCACAAATTTGATGCTGTGAAAAGGCAGCATTATGCAGAGGACATATGGAGGTTAAGCAAACAGGGAATCAGAACAGCAAATTTAGCCTCTAAGAATTCAGAGACTTCTCCATCTGGATGCTGGTGAGTACCTAAAGCATTTAGAAATTCAACAGCAGTGAAGGGGAAGCACACCAGTGAAATCAAAATATGCTCCTGCTAGTTCATAAAGTCTTCTAGTCATGTATCAAGGGTGAAAAGACTAATCCATTATGTTAGTCATTCATTTAGAGGTAGGTAATAGGAAAAGATCCTTAGGGACCAGCAGACATTTTCTAATGGTGACTTGCTGCTGTTTAGTAAGCTCAGTCCCACAGGACACCTAGTTCTAAAGTCTCAAAACATTTCCCCAAGCGCCATGAAATGAAATAACAAAAAAAGCCTTATATAATTCCTGTCCCCACGGCTTAAAAAGAGCAATTCAAATCCATGCAGCCATGAAAGAACAAAACATGTAAAACAGAAGTGTTTGTAACCAATGTATAAAAAGCCAAATATAGGTTTAACTTACAGATATGTATTTTCTTAGCGGTCAGGTCATAAAAAATGAAGTTTCTATTAGGACAGAAGGCCAAAATTTGAGACCATATGCCCTTCTTCAAATCTGGCGTTCTGCCTCCTTGTGAAGTGGCACAGGGAGAACTAATATATGAATACTTTGCAACTATACAGCAGTTTTTACCCAAGAATTAAAATTATTTAGTTGTTTTTGATTTGCAGTGATTTACAGTTCTATGGGAATTTTTAAATTGAACACTTTGAACATCAGGTGAACAGGTATGAAAAGTTCCATTCAAGGTGATGACAGAAGAAAGTACAATAGAAGGACAAAGATTTCTGAGAAGTATTACTGCAAATCCCAATTCTAATATTAAATCCTAAATTTTAGGAACCTAAAGAAAACTACTGGAGACTAAAGATAAGATTCACAATAGCATTTTGACCATGAAATTAAAGTTTGAAAGTTAGGAAGATGCCCAACAGAACCCAAAGATGCAAAGTGAGAAGAGCACCTTCAGGAATGTAGGTGTCAATTTATGATCCACATAGTGTCAAATTAAGCCATATTAGGTATTTGGGATGTCAACGCTAGGCTCTTGGGAAACATCTAAAATGTCTTTGTGAATCATTTCTGTCAGAACAACTCAAACCACCTAACTTCTTGGAGCATTTGGCAAAAGACTCTTGTAAAAGACCGATATTATTTATCTCAGCTTGCCTGGTCATCAGGCCTTTCTCATTGGGATTTTTGCTGGGTGCTGAAATAATTGATGAAATGACTGACTGCCAGCACTGACTTTTTCAGCTTGATATTGAGATCAGAATAGCTTCAGTGACTGGAGGTTTAAGTGCATCCATAGCTGCCACTTCCCAAACACAGACCCGGGTTCTACAGAGCTCTTTCGGAGTTCTCTTTTTAGGAATCTATGGCATGTTGCTTAAATACACTCTTGCAAAACCTTTTTGCTTCTTAATAGCAGAAAGCCAGACCATTTCCATAATTTATAACAGTAACACCTTTTACACAAAACACAACTAGTATTACTCCAGCTTTCAGTAACAGGCCATTATCCTCATAATTATTCAAATTATTAAATATTAATCGTTAGAAGTCTAACTAACACAGAAATATTAGAGTGTATTCATGCACTTCATGGAATCAACTCTGATTTCAAGGCTTAGCCTTGACACAATATTCTCTTTCGAAAACATACTGGCAATTTCACAAAATAAATGCAGGCAAGATCTAAACATAATGCAAAAATCAGCACAAAAATGAAAAAAGAACCAGAGCAGAAGTACTTTTTGTATTTGTTTGTTCTCCTGTTAAAGTTCATAAAGATAACTTGACTTATGGGCCAAGTTGATTCAGTTGAAGTTCTAGCTTCACATGAATTCCTTACTATTTTCTTATTAATTTTTGTCCAAACCAGCTCGCTCTGAGAGCAATTTGTGTAACTTATTAAATTTTCTGTAAGCCAGTATTATTGCCAGGGCTAAGTTTTTTCTACTAGGCCTCTGTAAAGATTTTCTTTCATTTAAGTCAATGTAGCTGAGTCTTTTTTGCAAGTTTCAAATTACTGTATCTTAATTATATTTGTCAATGCTGGTTATTCAGGTGCTATCTACAGTTCTTTGTAAACTCAATACTTCAGAAAGGTTTGTTATTGAAATTCAATGATTTGGACATCAATAAAAGATAATGAACCTCAGAATCTTTTCAAATTATACCTTTTTAGCTACTTCATTAGGACAAATCCAGAATTAAACATTTCAGCCAGCACAGCTAGAAACAAAACTTATGGAAAAAGCTCAAAATAAAATGAATCTTCATGAGATTTTTTAGTTCTCCATTAAATTCTTAATGCTCTTGGATAATCAGCATAACCATCTATAATTCAGGGGATTTTTATCCAGTAAGTGCAGCTTTTCTCTCCTTATAGTTCATGTATTTACTATTCAACTTAACCATCTCTAGGTAACTTTACATACAACAACTTTACTACAACAGCAATCTCCTTCAGCTCCCCAGAACTACAGAGAATGCTTACTTCACACATGTATAAGGGTTGCATCTTTCTACTATTCCCAGCCCAGCAGTACCTCTGATTGCATCCAGCCTGATAGAGCAATGTTTCTTTTACAGAAATGAATTCTGGCAACACAAAAAGGAGTTTCGTTTAATCCCTCATGGTACAAAGATATTTCTTGGCTGGAAGAAGTGAGTATCCCACTGTGTTTTCATGTCAATGTTTTATGCATGGTCATCAGGAAGTGCTGATAAAGCATTCCTTTGCATTCAGAAGAAAAAAGCACTCAAACGTGTATTTCTATAGCTCTTTAAAAATGCATCATAGTGGAACTGCATGTGAGTTTCAACCATAACAAATAAGGGCAACGTTTGTTCAGTTTATTTTCCTTGCATCTAATTTATTCTTGAAATGTATGGAATTTTAATACTAATGAAACAGATAGATTTACTCTAGTTGTAAGGCCAGATAAAGACCAGGCAAATACCATACTATTCTTCATATTTCAGAGCTTTTCTGGTATGCTTTTAGCCTTCCTATTAATTTTCCATAGCCTTTTCCTGAATAAAAGCTGTCAGACAAGACAGCCTGTGTCATAGCTTTTTGAGGTATAGTCTTTTGGATCCAGCAACATTGTCCTAATCCTGAAGGAGCCACCCAGCTTTCCCTACCTGTCTCTTCAACAAGTTAGACCTCATAAAAAACTATGCACTAAATAATGTTTTCAGAATGCCTTTTATGTATAATGACTTTGATGTTCTAATAAAATCAGATACTTGCAAAGGACACAGCACTGTCAAATTCATATGTATCCAATAAATGCAAACATTCTATTGATTTATTTATTTATTTCTGAGTGAATGAGTATCCTGCATTAGCCTGCAACTGTTAGGAGCCTCAGTTTGAACTGATGGAATCAAAGAGAACTAAAGCAACATCCCAATACAGAGCAACACGGTACCGTGTCAGACAGCTCTCTCCAGCTCTAGGTGAGATCGCAGCTTGAGTTCTCAAAGCAGAACAGTTGTGTTGACCGATGTGATAAACAGCATCCATGCTGACTAAAAGTGAGAGATGCAAGCTAGATTTGAGCTATTGATCTGAACAGTTATCTGTCCACCTGGTTTGCACAGGCAAATTAAAAATAGGACTAAATTAGGTAGGGTGCAAGCTAATATCCGAGCCAAGTTACCCTAGACTCCCTCTACCATCAGTGAAGACGACTGGCTCCCCAAGAGGGGAAGCCCAGCCGAGACCTGAATATAGAAATGCCTCTCATTTTTCACTTATAACAGAGAAAACATGCAGGGTAGTTTCCTAAATTATAGGCCTTCTGAACATTAATTGTTAACAATCCTGAAATGAAGAGGCTGGAGTTCAGAACCTAAACTCCACTTTTATATCTTGAGTTGACTTTTAATAAAAAATAGAGGTTTTTGTCACACTTGCAAGCATCCCAAAAATTTTGTCTCCCAGACATGTTCTGGTCTCTGTTCTAGAAAAATGCAGAACAATGTTATGTGAGCTCCTTACGTTAATGAAATTTAGCACAGTGCATCTATTTGTCTTTATATATTTCAGATATGTGATACTTTCTATCCTGCGTGTGCATTCCTCTGTATCTGGCTAAACCTGCTGTAAGTATAGTATTGCACCGTCATCAACCAGGAGGACAAATACTGCGTGCAAAAAGGTCACGAGGCCATCATGGAAAAGATACGTGAGAACAAAACAAGACGGAAAAATTTTGAATAGAAATTTGAAGTTATTCTTGGAGTTTACTGTAGAGTAGACTGTTCTCTGGAGAAGCATTAGATCAAATAAATATTTCATGAAAGATGCTAAAAAGACAACACACCATACTATGAACCAAGGAGTGAAAGAATGCTATAACCATACCTGCTCTGCCTGAACATACCTGTTCACTGATCTGTTCAGCGTTATCTTCTGCAGTGACGCAGCTCTGCAGAAGTGCTTTTTCTTTCTATAGGCAAAGATTCAGAAACACTTCCATAAATAAAAGATTAGATTCAAAGTTTGCATTGACCAGTCAATATCTCTACACATATAAGCAGCTATAATTAGCATATGATTCATTACATCATTTAGGAATCGATCTCTTCATCACTTTACTATAATTCAGCTTACTTACCATCTTGAATTCTCTGTGCTGTTGTTCGGGTAGAAGACTTCAATTAATATTTCAAAGTTCATGAAAAAGCATGAAAAAGCATGATCCGTATGAAGCATATAGCAAGCATACAAAGACTGTGCCCGATAAAAATTGATATATCAGTTCAGAAGACTATTCACCTTCTGCTCTCATAATATAAGATTTAAAGAATTGTTTTTTACTGAAATACTGATTGATTAAATTTCTTTGGTAAAGTTTTTCACATAAATGATTGGGAAAATATGTGGGTTCTAATACTTACTTTTCAAAACTACTGGAATATTCCTTTTTTATTATACATTTTATATTATCTATAAAATCCATTTGAAATTGAAATAAAAATAATTCATCAAATATATGCTATTTTGTAGTGTCTGTGGATTGCCTGTTCAAGTTCATAAAAATTTATGGATTATTAACTGAGACCTATATTTATAATTTTGCTTTTTATTACCTATTCTCAGCCCTAGCATCTTTTAAATTGGTGTAATTTCATTGATTAAAGCTCAATTTAAGACAAATATTGGCCCATTCACACAACCGTACAAAACAACTCCTTCAGTGTTATTGACTTCCTCATACATTATCTGGGATTCACTTATAATTAGATATATATTTCATTTTCAAAGGATAGTATGAATACAACAGTTTTTTAACTACAAAAATACAGAAGACTTTAGTGGTGATGTAGATCCCATATCAACACAGATTTACAGAGGAAAATTAACTACAAGCTCCATGGTCTGATCCTCAAGGAATATTAATGCTCATACCAAGATGAGTGAAACTTTATGAAGTGTGTCACAAAAAATGACATAGAGTTTTGTCATAATGATAACAATACTTACAACTCTCCCCTGGTTATCAGATGTTTGTGAGAAAAGTATCAAAGATTTGGCCGTTACTAAGCAAGATTTTCAGAGAATGCAGGCTGTGAAGGAAAAAATGAGATTACTAAATATTATACAGGATTTGGAGGAAACACCTTGGGATTACCAAGATCATCATTAGACAAATAAGCTTAAAAGAAAACTAAATAGGACAATCATGATTAAGTAGAAAATAATTGGTGGTATAAAGATTAACAAGGAAAGATTTAGTTTGATTCAGGGCTAGAAATGTTGTAGAAGCTCTTTCTATAGATAAGTTATTTGTATTCTTGTTCTAGGCAGCTATTTCTTTTTAAAAATAGATAGTAATAACATCTGATACTGTCGTAGCCCCCTTTATTCATATATCTCAAAGCACTTTACAACAGATATCATTATCATTTCGTTCTTATGACAAATGGAGTCACAGAGGCAGAAGGGAAAGATTATCTGCAATCATAAGAATACTGTATTGATCCCAGCCAAGCAAGAATCTTGTTTCTGCTAGAAGAGATGAGTAAATAGAAAGAGTATAATAAGTGCATGTTTTCTTGGCTTTCAATAGTTTGCATGAAACCTGAAGGCTGGTTAAAGAGATGGGGATAGATATGAGGTTTCCTGACTTCAAGTCCAGCCTATTAAGAAAAAATATAGTTTATAAGAGAAGAAGACAAAAGAGATCTACCCTGAGACAGGTAAGAAACTATGTTTATAGAAGGCATGCACAGATTCTTTCTTGAGGTACGATACCCAGATTGTAAGCTTTTATATCCATGCTTCATTTTTGGTAACATATTGGTTAAAAAAAAATATGCAGAATTGCTCTTGTATTTACATTTTTTTCTAATATCCCTGTCATAGACTTGTATTTTAGCAATTACTTTTATTAAGAGTTAGTAATCATTTTAATCATTGTGTTAATTTGGAAAATGAATGAATTTTTTGTTCATTTCTCAACAAAATCCAAGAGAGTTACCTGCTGCAAGTAAATTCAGATTGAGTGATAAACACAAGAGGACATAGAAGAGCTCAGTCTTTTAAAGGATGACAAAATGTGGCATAAAGAATATAAAATCTCAATTTTTCACAGATTTTAAGCAAAGAATACATCATTTCTTGTTAGATATAGAAAACTTGGGAAATTAATTCACATTCTTACATTTTTTTTCTTATATCTAAGAGTTTTCTGCTGTTTCACCATTGTAAAGAAAATAATTTAAATATTAGTACTTTTCTGAGTTAAGCATATTGATTTCTGGAAGCAAAGCATCAGATTGTCAATTATTTTGTCAAAAAAGAAAAAAATATTGAATGAACTGGACTAACTTTTCCAAAAGAGATTCAGTAACTTCAAAAAACTCCTTTCCCTGGTCTTTCAAGCCAGGGATCCTTGCAACTCATGATACAGTTGAAAAGAACACCAGCACGCCTGATCAAATTTGGGACAAAAGAGAAAACAAAAGCAACACATCATACTTGTATCAGCCAAATTCAAACACCTCCCATGACCATGTAGGAGAAGTGGTCACTAAGTCTACATCTTGAAAATGAGTATAAATCCCATTGATTTAGAGGAGCCAGTCTGGTTCTTATTGCAGCAATGCTGCTGTGCGCTGCCCTTTCTGCAGGCTACAGGCCAGGACAGTGGCACCGAGAGGTCGACGCTGGCATCCCGTGCAATAGTTTACTGTGAAGAGACCTGGTGGAACAGATCTGCTTGACTGCTCTCAAATCACTGTTTACTGGGCATGTCTCCATGGGGCTTTAGCTGAAGCAAAAGTACCAGATTTAGGCTCAAAGGAGACTAGGTATTAGTGTCTTTCTCCACCTGAATTAATAAGTTTTGACTCTCATGGACTCTCCTCAGCACAAGTATGGCCCCCCACTAGTGCAGGTGGAAGCGGTGGTTTTTACAGAGTATGGATAAGTCCATACTCTCCATACTAGTCCCCGAACAAAACTGTTGGAAAAGCAAGGTATATATCTTACAGCAAACAGCCATGGAACTGAAACAATAAAACTGATAAAATGTGACTTTCATGACACCCATTACAACAGCTTGAAAATGAGGTCACTCATAATGAATACACTGCATTTGTGAGTTACCCACTGGCTTCATCTGACTCGCACATAATTTTTCATTGAAGAACTATAAACAGTTTGAGAGCTTTTAATGTAGAGGGTAAAGAAAGCTAGCCAAATTTTGCCTAATAAATCATTTATGTTGAATTATTTGGCTTCTCTAGCACTAAACAATTGTAAGCAAGAAAAGGACTCATTCATGGTTTGATAAAAGAAAAAATACACATTCTGCACCTGGTTGAAAAAATCAAACGAAAACAACAATAAAAACCCTGAGATAAGAACCCTCCAAACTTTGATTCATAAAGAATCATGAAAAGGTCACTAAGAAAAAGCTTGAATTAAAACAGAGTACAGTAAATTGAGTTTTATAGCCCTCAATAAGAAATTAGCAGCTATTGTAGCAACTGTCAAGTCCATGATGAGCTTTGTACCGCTGAGCACCGTCTTAAACCTGCAGAGTGGAAATACATATTTGGCCGATTTCTTCCTGCTCAGCCTTTAGCTCTAGAGTCTTTCTCACTTCTAGAAACTGGAAAATTAAAGCACTCCTCTGTCTCTGGGCTCCATACGCACACCCTTAAGGTGAAGCGTCTCTACTCAGTATAACAGTTTTAGACCTGACATTCGGGACTTACGTTTCTGCCCTATAAATTCTTAGCTCTTGGTCTCCCAAAGACTTTACACAAGAATTCTAGTCTTTTATTCTTTGGGACACACATTATATATAATATAATGTATATATATAATATAATATATATCATTCCAGACATAATATATATGTCTGGAACATATTTAGTGTTTCCAGAAAGCAAAGGAGCCAGCATGGGTAAAGAAAAATAATCTAAATAGGTACTTTAACAGTTCTTTAAAAGTACACACAGATATGATTATGTGCAAGAGTTGACCATTTTGATTATTATGCAGTTATTCTGAACTTCCTGAGTAGCTCCCATGGAGGACAAATCAGACTCATTACTCTAGAATAAATTTTAGGAAAATATTTAGAGATGAGATACAAACAAAGGAAGACACTTTTTCTGTGGATTAAATTTCTGTTGTAGGAAAGATTTAAAACCTGCTGATAGAAAAGTGGGTTAAAAAACCCACAATATTTATTTATAAATCTCTACAGGGAAGGAGAATGGAGGATTCACCTTTTATTTCTTTCTTACTCAAGGTGACTCACTAAGGCGTCAAAGGAAATTTCCCCAACTCTAGTTTGTTCTAAAAGAAGGGAAGACATCCACCTATCAAAACAGCTGAATAAATACAATCCAGATTCTCAGATTTATGTAGATTGCCTTATATTCCAAAAATAAAAAGGCTAGTCTAATTTCATGCAAATTATATTACTTATTTCTTTCTCATACATGCATTTTAGAATATTGAATTACAAAGTAATTGTTCCTAGCATAGAGATTACTTTGAGATTGTAAGAGCAGGCCAGTGATTTCCTTACTATTTTATAATTTGCTCTAGCAAAATCTTTACGGTACCGCTGAAACATTAATCTTAGAGCATCATATCTTCTGCCACAGGCAATTCTCAGAAAAAGAGATACAATCAGGAAATAAAAATAAAGGTGCTAGCTAAAGGGATGTTTATCCTATTGATTTTCTATTTAATCCCTTAAAGTGCCTCCCTTCCAACACTGGAAGCCTTTCAAAAGAAAGCTCAAAGTGATATTACCTAGTCTAAGGATACTTTGGAACATGGCAGCAATAACTTCAGAGGTTAAAATTTATGGAAATGTTACTAATATTGCTGTCCATCACAGCTGAAAGGTTTAAAAAGAAAAGATCAACAAAGTATGCATGAAATAAATGGGTTGGGAAAAGAAGAAATGTGCATTTTCAACTGAGCAGAATTGGTTGTAAAAGTTTAATTAAATGACAGAGAAAATGGGTCATGGGTATGTCTTGATTTCAAATACATTTTTTAATAGGAAGAGATTTTCTAACATTTTCTAGCCTGACACTTAGGGTACTAAAAATTCTCAAAATATCAAAGGTTTCCGCAGAACAGAACTAGCTAGTGATCTTGCCTACAGTACTTGCAAGCCAAGACATCTTCTAAGCTGTTCTCTTTCTACTCCATCCAGCTCATCAGTAATTTGTCCTTCAGGGGTAAAAAATGAAAATAAATCACAAAATACAGAGGGTAAAGGAATTAAAACAAAAAAAAAAAAAAGAAAAAAGAGTAATAACATTAAAAGGGAAATGTGGTCTTAAATCATTGCTTGGCTCTCCTAGTTCACTGCTGTTTGCAGAACCAATGCTACCATGATGAAACGGCTTTGAGGATGCAAGCTGTAATGCCCTGCCTGGTGGGCAGCCTTCTTGGCTAAGCTGGGGGAGAGGGAGCAACAAGGCACATTGCTAGGGCAGACAAGGCTCATAAAGCCAATGCTTGTTCCGTATGCTGAGACTTCTACAGGGGCACGGACACTCAAGTAATTAGGATTTGAGGAGACGAAGGCAAACATTTGCTGTTTCTTACAGCAGGTACGTATGAGCATTTGGATTTTGGAAGTGATGGTGAAATTAGCATATTACCATTGGTGTAAGCGTAAGGCAAAGGTGTATGTTTTCGTTAATGGATTAAGTAGTATGTTAGGTGTTAGAGCTTAGAAGCTAGTAAACCAGGTAAAAGGTTGTTTTAGCAACAACCATCCTTTTAAGATTTCAACAAAGTCAAGCAGTGTTTTCCAAGACCTTTCAAGGTCAGTGTTTGAAGAAATGCTGTGGTGGGTGACTACAACATGCCAGCAGTGCACTCAGGAGTAACCCATGGAGCAAAGGTATATCAAGTGGTTCTAAGGCACATAGACAAAGGACACAGGTTATAAATGCACATGTAAACTTCATGGCTTCAGGATAAAAAAATTATGCTTAGGAGCTTATTTGGAGAACTCATCTTTCCAAAAAGATCCCTCTGGTATTCACTGCATATGTGACTATAACAAATTGTTAGCTACAAGAATTCTTGCACAGTATTGGAATTAGGGTGTGTTAAATTGATAACTTAATTCGTACTACGCTAGTACTAACTTATAGAACTTTTATCTGAAAGTTTAGGAGAAAACACATTGAAGAACAAGTATTTAGCTGGCCTATCTTTACCTAGTTGTCAATGTTGCAATTGCATGGGAATACTCCCCAGTGAGTTATACCATCGGCTGCTGATATCACTTGCCCATATCCAAATACCAGGTGGAAGCACCTCAGGAAAATTAAACCCTGGCTTTTTACTTACAAGATGAGAAGGACCAGATTCAGTGGTAATCAATACATCCAGGGATTTGATTTTGGGGAAATTGCAAAGCTCTTGTTAGTGGAAATGTACTGACAGCAACTTTCCTACTCTGGGCAAATGAAATCTAAAATACATATCCTTTTGGTATCTAAGCTTTTGAAGGTCAGATCTGAAATTAATCTCAAAACAGCGAGAGAGAGAAGAGTGGAAAAAGTCACTTTCATTTTTCTTTTCTTCATGTGCAGTCAGACTGCTTTCACCAGCAGCTCTCTCAGGCGTGTCCGTGGGCACGGAGCACACCAGCTGGTAGAGCACAGTCTCAGAGCCCCTTCTCTAGTGAGGGTGGGGAAGTATGTTCACACTGCAGCAGCGGTACAGAAATATAATACGAGACAAGAGATGCATTTCATTCCAAGTTGTTTCTGCAAGTGGAATCAGAAAACAGCATGCTGGGCTGAAGAACTAAGACAGCCATTCAGTACCTGCTACAGTACTAGGCGTTCATGGTTGTTTTTCCCTTTAATTTAATGGCACAAAAGGCTCATTTTTTAACTGCAAAGCAAATAAAAAGATCAAATTTTAAGTAACATGTACTAAAAACCTGTAAGATAGTAGAACTGAGTATTACCTTTTTCTCAGCCTTTCTTATTATTTTTCTTAGCTTATATGGATTCCTGGCGATCCCTCTGTTATCACATGTAATACTGAATCCTCCAGCAAGGCTAAACATATTAAAGATGACCCATGACCAGTAATTCCTGTATGCGTTTCCCTCTGCAACGGTAGGTCTCCAGATTTATTCAGTCCAGAGGAAGTCAGAGAGTTTTCATCACAGTTGCTCGTTATCATGGAAAAAGGATCAATCTTCCTCGGCACTACGGAATAATTTTTTCCCGTTTTTGTTTTTTCTGCTTCTCTTTGGGTAAAATATCAACTGACCTGCTTTACTTGACTTACAGACACTGATACAGGAGCTGATAGGGATGAATCAACTGTGAAACTTAGCACCATTGAACTTTAAGATTGTTGCAAGATTTTCAAAAGATTTACTTTCTCAAAAATCAGGGAGCATTTATGCTTTGGACATAAGCCAAATTTGAATTTGGGGGAAGCAAAGGAGAAAGAACACCTCCATGGCATGTTAACATATAATTATCCAGTACAAGGGCTTTGAGTAGAGCGAATGACGGACAATGACATCAGACTGCAATGAATCTTGGTGAATTTTTCAAGGCTTTTCCTTTTTCAAAGTTCTAAATTAATATATGCCAAAATGTTTAACAGCCAGCAGTTGAGGCATGTGTTCTGAGATGAAAAAATAGGAAAGCATTGAGATCGCTGAAAAGTATATGAAATGAAGTAGAAAGATGAAGTATCCCAAACCAACAAGCATATGGGTTGAACTAATTGTACTTAAAGGCACCATCAGCCACATCCTGATAATTCTATTGATTGAAAATAGTAAATTAAATACTTCATGCAAATTTGTCTGGAAATGATTCTGATCTCTGCAAGTCTGTCAGATTCCTGCCAGCAATACAGATGGAAAATAACCTCTTCCAATACGGTTTTTAAAAGAAATGAAAAGACAGTTCTTTCAGAACAAGACAGGATCGAGTAAGCTACAATTAGTCCATGTTTTGGGTTTTTTTTCCACCTAAGGCAGTTCTTGATAAGTATGTATTTGACTGCATTCCCAATGAAAACAGGTTTTATTTATTTAGAGAACTGAATGCAAGTGAGTCTCTCAGGCTACAGAGAATGCTAAGAGTTGAACAGACAGCAAATTCTGATGAATTATTTTTCCAGAAAATTGATGACTTTTTTAGAACTGTACTATTTAAAGACTTTTATGGACTATATTTGCCAGAAATTTTCTGTAGCATAAAGATCTAAAGCCGTAACTTTAATTTAGCTTTCTGAAAATTGTATGTGATCTGGATAGGCAGGTTGTTTGCTTTGTGTTCCCAGAGCAGCTGTTTTCCCATGGCAGGTGTGGGAGGTACACTGCATGTTGCTTCAGATGTGAACAGCAGAGCACAGGCACATTTAATTTTTTAAAAAGCACCTATTTATGAACCTTGATAGCAAGCAATAGAGTCTTCAAGATTTTAATGATTTCAGTAGGAACTAACCATCAGCTCACAAAACAGATGGCAGTATTACTGCCCACCAGACTTAAAAATATCCCAGGAGAATTTAAAACCCACAGTAAGTCTTCTGTAATTAATCCAGAAACTAAAGACTGTACTCTGGGTGTCAATTAACAGCCTCACTTTGAATTAGTCGAGTTACAAAGAAAGAAAAGGAGAGAGAAAGCAGGAGAAGAAAATGTAAGTTTGTAATTTCTTTTTTTTTCCCCCGTTGTAATAAGGAACTTAGCATGAAGATTCTCCGAAGAAACCTGTGGATTTCTTTTTACCTTCTAATCCTGCTAACTATTTTTAATCATTAATGAGTTCAATGAATCCTCACCAACATTTTCTATTGTGATTTTTGTGGGCAGTAAGCAAAGATTTAGATCTCGTACAGACATAGTAAGCATATCAGAAACTGCTTTACAAATGTAAAAGTACATTCCAACAAATATTTCCCCTGAAATGCATAACGAACAATTTTTCCTGGATTATTATATAGATTTAACTGTATCCCCTCCTAATGTATATGGAGTAAATTAGATCAGTATTTAGCTGACTGGTTTTATCCGATTGCAAATTGATTATTAAATATAAATAGCATGTTATTTTTCTTTATACTAGTAAATGGCTTCTATAATAGAAAATATTTGCTTCAAAATATTTTCAAAGCACATGAAAAATTGCTCTTCTCTTCTGCTTAATTAATATCTAAGTGTGTGTTAGAAAAGATAATGCAGGCTCTGTGGTAGCCCATCAGTCTTTCAAAGAGTCTAGTAAAGCCAAGAGAAAAAGCCACCATTGCCATGAACAGCTGAGAGTTCCAGATCAGGCTCATGAAGTAGACTAGAAGGCTTAAACATTATCATTATTATTGTTTTTATTGTACTCTGTTAGTTTCACTAATTTTTTTTCAATCTAATGATAAATTATCCCAGGTAGACATAGCAAGTAAAACAGGATTTGTTCAGAACGCTGTGTTTATAATAATAGTTAAGTACAGCACCGCTCAACGAAAAGCTCTTCCACAACAAAATCTTCCACGCACGGCTGTGCAGAGCAGGGCTAGATGGTACGACGTGGAAAGGGGTACCAACAGAGAGCGTCTGCCTGTGAGTGCTCCTCATGCTACCACAGGGTCTAACAGGAATTGAAAGAAGCAATGAAAGGTGCAGAGGCTTACAGGCACAGTCAGGTCTGAAATGCTCCTTTTTGTAGTTCACCTTGGAATTCTGAATGTTTTTAATATGTTTAAAGAAATCTGTAGAAGATGGTTCTTCATCTGGTTTTGGGAATCCAAGTATCTAAAGGGTTCAGTTCAGCTCATTATGTCTATCATATGCAGGTCTTTAACAGCAGGATTACCTGAGCAGACTCTAGATGGACATTCTGAACTGTCGTTCTTAAATGGATCAAATATCGTTGCATTTAACACAAGATACGTTTATATTCACCTAAAAAGCCAGAAGAATCACAATTACAAAATTAAGGGTGTGAAGTAAAAGCATTTTTTAACATCACCAAACTGAACGGGTAAGAGAGCGGCATGGTATCATTCTTCTGTTTTTAAGTTTCCTTAGAATGAATGTCAAGAATATGAACGATCAAATGTAGGAGATGAATTTATATGATACTTTTAAGGTTTTTGCAATGAAAACTTAACTCCCAATGGCTGGAAGTCTCGAACTTTAAGAAATCTTGCTTTTTACCTTCTACAACCAGGCTACAAGAATTTTCCGTAATCTATACTGTCAGAGCACTTAAACATATGTTTATATGCAAGGAAAGACATACCTAAGAAAATGTATTAAATAGAGCTGAACTGATAAGAGCACAGCACCAAGAAGAAAAGCGGTAATAAAAGTCCATAACATACTGAGATTGTGTAAGGAGGAAATGATAGGGATTTCATCCTGTAGCATGCCTTGGAATTTAAGATATATTTGAAACTTAAATACATTCATATGTATGCTATTTATATTCCAGCGTAGGCCTAGTGTTTTGTCTGGAAACTAATGAAAAAATATGAATGATCATACTGATGTGAAGATTATATGATGAGAATATCTAAGTGGATATAAGCCTAATGTGGATACCGTAGTCAAAATAAGTGGTATCAAGTGATAAAACAAGTATGGGATGTTGTTCTTTGATGCAGTGAAGGATTCTATGAATTGATATTACAATAGCTGGTTTAGATACTACTTCATTATAAAAAGATACTAATAATATAAACTCCTATTTTATATTTACAAATCATGTGTTTGCCTTAAAAAAAAAAAAAAAACTCACAGCACTATGCAGCTCCTGACTCTAAATTTCTTGTTTTTATTCTATCTATACAGGCATTTGGGAAAACCAGCTACATTCCAAATTATGAAATGTGTGTATGGCATAAAGTAAATTTCTACCTGTTCTTACATTCTTCTAATTCTTCAAATTCAATAAATTTTCTGAAAGATTTGGGTAAATATATGAGCATGTGGGAGGCTACCAGAAAATTTTAATAGATCTGTCTAAAACTTATAAATCACAGTTTGGCTTAGTTTGAAGGCAATTATAAAAAAATTGAACTGGAAGGTACTTCAGGAGATCATCTTATCCATCCTCCCACTGCCAAATCTACTGACTCTGATTTTTGTATCCCTCCGAAGCTAATTAATTTCAACAGATCTATTTCTCTTAATATTTTCAGTACTTGGAAAAAGGAAACTAGGATTAGGGAAACAGTCTGAAAGAATGTTTTTTACTTCTTATGTAAAATGCTTTGAAAATCTGCCCAGGTTCAGGAAAGTTCTGACCTCTTCTTCCCCAGACACTAGAGAATCCAAAACAAAAAGGGAGCGACTCTGTACTAACAAGAGAACTTTTTTTAAAGATTGCAGAGCTCAATTTTTCATAGAGAACATCAACTTAAAAATGTTAGAATCTCAAGTAAGAAACTTCTACAAACCCCTATGCCTTTCAACAAATGATCTTGGAGTTTGATTTTTAACATGAGTTGGTGAAGGCGTATTTTGTTCAATGGCTTTTCTGTGATTGAGGCTGTTCATTATTTTAATGGACATAGCAGCAATCAGCAGTATTTTTTGGTAGGTCTATTTAAGATAACTTGTAAAAAGCTATTATCTTATTTTCTACTGGAGGTGAAGCGTCTGTCATTTTATTATCCTTAGTGCAGACTACAAAAAAATCTTAAGGCGTAGAACAAAAAAGAAGTCTTTAGATGAAGAAAGCTATTGAAATTTTCATTGATTTTATTATAGGTAGTGGAAAGATTGTGGAAAATAGGGAAAAGAAAGGGGCAAGTATTGAAAAGGTTTGATTAGATCAAATGAAAAGGGAAAAAGAGAAGTATTAAAATCTGTTATGTAAACATAGAAAGAGAGTATCAGATTGAGAACCGAAGTACCTAAACCTCAAGATTAAACAAAATATTTCTACAGCGTGGTCTATAGGGACAGTACAGTTCTTCAGTAACGCTGCCATTGGCTAACGGGGCAAACAAAACCCAGGCTGTTCTGAGTTTACATGGAAGACTCTCGCATTTTACCTAACTGCTAACTGAGCATGGATTGACTAAAATCATTCTGGTATGAAATGTGCATTATTTGGATAAGAGAGGAGGAAAGGTCTTCTGTAGGAGTTAATGAAAGCTTTGGGAAAGAAAGGTAGTACCAAACTATGGAAAAGACCCAGCTGGCTCCTGGCATTCCTTTCTGTTCCCACAGACTTAATGCAGCCTTTATTTCCACCCTGTTACAGTGGGCTTATACGCAGTGATCTATAATGAATCTCTACTGTAATCAAGTTTTCTCTCACCCTTCCTCCAAGTCCTCCTCCACCTCAGTTAGGTACAGCATTCCCAGTAAGATCATGCTGCAAGACTTGCAAAGAGCAATGCAGCTGAAGAGTTTAAAAATATTTAATCAGAATGAAACAGAGTTCAATTTTCTCAGTGAATTCTTTTTTATAATTTCAAAACAGCTTGAAGTAAAAGCATTATTTTGTGTCAATGACAAAAGGATTTATTGTTGACTTGCGACACGCAAATTTTTGACAAACAATTCTTTTTTTTCAGGAAGTGGTTTCTATTAAGAGAAAAAATATTAGATGTCATTTGTTCAACACTGTCTAACAGGGAAAATAAATTCCCTGGATTTTGCCAAAACATAGCCACAGCTTTCTTGTTTTCTTGTAGTTCTGGCCTTTCTTACTTTTGGACAAGGAGGGGATTTCTGTCTGAGCAGTGGCAAGATGAGACAGGTAATGACATACCACGCAGGAAGGGGAAATTTAGCAATTCAAGTTGGTTTACTTTTTCCAAGAATAAATCAGCATTGCAGCCCAGGTATTCAAACCTTCAGAGGTAAAGCACAAAATGTAATCTTAGCCTTTCTCCCAAGATCTATGTGGAAAAAAATTTTTAAGGAAGGTAGATTGACCGAACTTCACAGATTTTGCCGTGAAAAATGCATCCCTCTGTCTAATATCTTTTAAAACTCTTAGACTATAAAGTGCTTTTGTTCTTCACAACTAATTCCTAATCCTCTTCTGGAAAGCAAAGATAATCAATCTACTTTTCTCAGCCAGCAATAGGAGACAGTGCTCTTTAATCACAGCAAGTGTCTTCTCCTCCAGAGACTTTGAGCAGAGTGTCTAATTATTGGGGTCCCCTGAAGTCAATGAACTATGATAATTTACATCAGCTGAGAACTGTCCTATTATTTTACATTATAATAAGGTGGCACACCAGGAATCAGTTTAGCTGTGCTGGATGGATAAATATATAGAAGGAAATAGAAGATAAAAGATGAAAGTCTTAGCCTTGATGTACATGTTCTTGGCTAACGATGCGCTACTGCATATTTACCAAATAGACAGAGGTTAACGTGAAAGAGAACAATATGGCACAGGAACAATATGACAACATGAAGGGAGAGGATGAGCGCTTTCATATTATCTACCGCACAACAAAATTTCCAAAGCGTTAGCTAACATTGCCCACTCACATATTTAAATCCAGGACATTAACTCCATAAAATCCAGCACCACCATTACAGCAGTCTTTAGGCTAAGCGTGTGCTTCCAAGAATTGTACAGCTTCACTCTGTGGGCTGGAGAAACAGTCACCAAAACCAGCAAGGGCAGATAATTATCTACGACTGAGCAAGAACAGAGTTCCCTGCGATGCTTAGCTGGTAGGAATGATAACCTAGGGGCAATCACATGACAGAAAGCACTGATCAGATCATAGCAGGACTGCACAAAAGAAAAAAAAATCACTCCTGATTGAGCAGCAGCAGAAGCAGACAATAGGGATGATTAAACTAATGGTGGCAGACATGGGGCTGCAGGAATAGCAGCTCACATCAAACGTCTGACTAGCAGACGCTGTGAAAGTAAAAATAGATGCTAAAGAGCAGCTGATAAGAAATCAGAAAGGAAAGAAGAATCTGTTGGATAAATGAAGTGTGACCAGGGCACACTGACATCAAACAGAAGAAAGCCAAGAAAGGAGAGAGATAAAGATATTCAGATCTTTGGAACAATCTGAACATAAAGTGTTAACCAGATGACATATGAAACATCTAATTACACAACCAGAAGATCTGGGCAAAGAGAACTGATCCTACAGTGACTGAGCCAGACAATAGGATTAGACCATGGAAAGGATATCACGGAAGAAATAGCTGATCACCCAGCAGCACAGCTGGCACTTAGAAACAGCAGGTCATACAGCTGTTTGCTTAGACAGTAAGACAGTAAGGACTCAGCAAGTGTAACTGTGGGACAGCTGCAGCATTAGACAACATTGAAATTAGGCAGCAAAAAATTATATGAAAGCCCCAGGACCAGGCAATAAGAACAGAAAATGCCATATCCTAAACAGAATGGAAAAGAAAACAAATTGATTATAGAAGCAACAGGATCTGACAGCAGCAGGGCTGGACAGTGTGGGCTCAGACAGCAGGAGTAGCTGACTGGACAGGGCTGGGATCAGACAGCATATGCAGCTTATCAGGCACGAAAAGGATCCAAAACCAGGAACAATTCTTTGGCAAGAAGCACAATAACCCAACAGAAGCAATTAATCAGATTTGACAAGATGAGTGGAGTCTCCTGCACTAAAAATGCTCTGGAAATGCATTCCACTGTGGAGCAGAGCAAGCATCCCCATTTAGTGCTAAGTAGCACTAATATGGACCCCTACCTGGTACCTGCTGCAGCTTTGTCTGCCATGGTACGTGGTCCCTACCCGCCAAGGGCAGCAGGGATGCAAAGGGAAGGGGCTGGATCCAGGGGTTCATCCACTAGACTGTGATGACTATAATCCTTCACCAAGGCAAGGTCTCTGCCATTTTCTCTCACAGCTGTGTTCGAGCTCCACTGGTTTGAGAGGATTATGAGTAACGATTAAATCCAGCAGCCTCTTTTTCTTTGTACAAAGCAGCAGAAAGGGTCTTTTGTATCTTTTTCCTGCAGTCGGCAAAGTTTTGCTTTAAGCTGCAGCATAGCCAAGCCTCCAATAAAATATTCGCAAAGCACTGAGGAAACAGAGTAGATTATAGGTCAGTATCTGTAGATATCATCTGGCCTACTGCACTAGCACAACGTATGACATTGAAAAAGAAATAGCACCGCTGCATCATTGATCTCTTCAGCATATATGAGTGCTATTAATTTCATCTTTCATCAGCTTATTCTCCCTGTACTGTTGCCAATTCCTGATGATTGTTGCTGTTTCAATAAATCACTGGCATGTCAGGAAGCATTACAAAACTATGTAACGAGATGAAATAACATTTCACACTGTCTCCTCCACTCTTCCCTCTTCCTTCTCCCCACCCCCAAAAGAAAAATTGTAGAGAGTTATGCTTGCATGGAGGATTTCTCAGTCCTTTTTATTTAATTTTTGCAGCACTATGACAACAGAACCAGCTAAATCCTGCAGGACAGCATTTAGCAAATTTCATAGGCCACTTGTAGTTCTTTTACCAAAAGCTAGTGTAGCTATTGCCACTGATGCAGCTCAGCACCCTTTCCTAGGGCAGAAAGGCGTTAAAATAAGCACTGATCTTACAATAGCCACATTTACCTATGTCAGTGCTGGAGCTCCTAGAGACAGTTTTCTTTGTAGTGATTTTGATGACTTTCTTGATGGTCCTCAAAGATTTCAAATCAAGTCAATCAATCAAATCTGCTAACAAAACTTTATCACTGTTTCTGGCTGGTCTTGCTGTCTGTCTCCCTTCTTTCTTTTATTTGAAAAACTTTTTTTCTCCTCAAGAAACAGTTCTATACGCCTGACTAACAGATGAATCACAATAGCACCAACTGTACTAAAATTTTCACGAGGTTTCTCAGTCCTCTCCCTCTTAACATTTAAAGCATTAATTTGCACAGCCAAAAGTCTTCCCTGGCTGCTCCTCCTGCCCAATCAAAGAACAGGAAGAGCAGCTGTGAGATATTAAGGTTCCTACATTTAAATACACATCCTAAGTGAGAGATACCCTAGGATCTCATTCAGGTGCTGACCTTCTCTCACCTGGTGCCTTCTAAGCTGAACATACTTTTGTTGTCAGCCTGGGTTAGTGGAGGCTGCCTGAGGATATAGGCAAAAGCCTAAGAGCAGCTTGTAGTCATAGTGATAACTTGCCCACTTGCCATGTGACCAGATAAGAAATAACAGGTACTGTCAGTTCTCAGATGACTTCCCATATATGTCTCTGTGACATATATACATAATTGCTCTCTGCCTGATCCCTGTTCTGCACTGAAATCATCCAATTTATATGTGCTGGTCAGTACTTACTTACATTTTTATTACATCCCCCTCCACCCAAAATATTACACAGCACATGACCATATATACTGACCATTTAACCTGTCACAGGTGTGAGTGGGGCATCTGAGCCGACTGCTCCGGAAGAAGTAGCACTGTTTGGCCAAGAATTCACTTGGCACTGGGGAAAGACTTGTAATTACAGTCTGAGGTAGAGGATTGCTTTTTGTCTTAATTGCATGATGCTGACTATGCACCATCTGGATCCTAGGGTACACTCTGCAGACCTCTGATGTTACTTCTCTTTCTCTGAAAGACACTTCATACCTTGCATCGGATGCCTGCGAGGAATTTAGCAATTTTTCTTTATAAGAATCACGTCTAAGAGCCCATCAGCTGAGGTGTGCGTACAGGATCTTTCCATCTTTCTACAGCATAGTTTGGCTATATAAACACATCTTTAAAAAGAAAAAGAAAGAAAAAATAGGGCTGGAGAGAACGTTCTAACTGCTGATACTGCAAAAAGTCCCCTATAAAATACTAAGCAGCATTCGGGAGTTCAGCAACTATCTATTTCCATGACTTATGATAACGCAAAATCTTATATCCTCTTTAATTTTATTGTCACTAATGCAGCCTTCACATCGTGTTTTACAAATAAAATAATGTGTGTGTATAAAGAAGAAAACTATTTTCTGTAAATAAGTAGATTTGGGATTTCCAAAGTTAAAAGGGAATTGTAAACAGCAGCTGGCTAGATATTGGCCTTTAAACGTGAATTGAACCTTCAGCATAGTGAAACTAAGGAAATAAAGTATTTGTTTCATCTGTACACTGCATTGTCACTCTTTGCAGAAAATAAACCTTTTGCAGTATGTATCCACAAAACAGCTATTTAACAAAATAAGGTATCATTTTCTAGGGCTGAAGGAAAAAAGGAGGAAAAATAACAGCTAAAGATAATAAGATGTGACATAGTATAAATTCTAAGCAGAGTCAATCTCTCAAAAAAGGAGCAAACAATTGTGTTATAAAAGGTCTCAGTTCCATAATAAAAATAAAAGATGCCTTTGGAAATATCTAGACTATTATATTTTCTTAAAAATAAACTTTTCTGAGTTGTATTTGGTTTGGGGGAATACTTTTATGGTTCACAACATTCTAATCTTCAAGAAGAACATGCATTTTATCGATTGAGACCACAGGTCTTGCCTTTCACTGGGAATTTGTCAGAGCCAGGTATTGATATAGCTACATTAGTGAAAACCCCAAGAAAGAGCCATCATTTATATTTGTGGAGCTTACGCTTACCCAAAGCTGACACCAGGTTTAGAGATACAAACTGAAATCATCCCTTTCTTCACATGAATTTGTCCTGTTATAGCTGCCTTTTGGTAGGTCATTGTTTCTTAAGCTGGCACAAACGCACAGTGCACACGTTCTAGGTCACTGTAGGAAAACCATAGGAGAAGAATAAATGGCTTTTAATAGCTGTAGTACACAATGGCTATTAAATGTTGCTAATTTTATTTTTGTCGGTAGCTCTTTCCATTTTCCAACAAAGATACGCAAGTAAAATCACTTCAGAAGGAGCTATCCTTTCCAAACAACAAAAAATTCCTGCACTGTTCTGTAGAAAATTGAAAAATACCACGAGATCGATTTTGAACTTATATAAATTTAAGTACAACCTCAGTAACAATAGTACGGCTATTCCTGATTCACACTCGTGTAAATCAGAGTTCTAAGTTTTTGCCAGTTTAAGCTGTTGATTTTGTCCATGTTGCTAGTATAACTATTGGGAAGAATAAATAATTTGAAAAGCTGGCAGTACCACACAATACAGAAATGGAAAAGACTCTGCTCTCCATAATAGACCTTTTTACAGTAGGGCTTTTCAGTACAATTTCAAAGGATTTACTTTCTATAAACATGCTAGGTGGGATTCTCAGAGCACTAATATCTTGGGCAAATGAAAGAGTAGGTGCCTTACTACAGAAAACAACATTTTTCTCATCTTGACAGGATCCCTTGCATCTCTGCAGACATACCCAGCACCAGTGTTAAACAGTCTCCAGAACCCTTTCTTCTCCGAGATAATACCTGACAGCTGTAACAGCCACAGCCGAAGAGTCTGAGTCTCAACCTGACCTAGTCTGGGGCATTTCAGTAATTCATCCAAGTGAGGATTCAAGCAAACCACAGGTGAAAATCTTGGCAGGTGCCAGAAGACCCTGAAATCCTTGTGACTTCACGCTCCCCAGAGCTCACGTCCCAGATGTGCCTGTGCTCACAGGCAGGGAGGCTTGGGGGCAGCAGTCTGGGAAGACGAGCTCGGCCCCTCGGCGAGGTGCAGCTGCTCCAGCAGGAGCTTGGGCAGCTCAGCAGAGACGCACAGCTCCCTCTCTGGGCGTCTGACTCTCCTCAGCAACTTCGCTGAGCAAAGCGAAGCTTGAAAGCAAATCTCAGAAAATTTAGTTCAGATGAAAGCCAAATATATATATATAAAAAAACCTCATCTTGAATTCCTGTCATCCTCAGGATCATTAATTATCTATGTTATTTGCATTAGTATATTGTTAATTTATAGGTCCGTAGTGGACCCGTGATAAATGGATGTGCCTCCCATTAAGTCACCTCGTGTGAATTTAGAGTTTCTATGTCAGTGGTTGAAACTATTTTATAAAATTCAGTTTGACCTCTATGGAATTATAAACTCATAAGTTGAGACCTTTATTTCACTTTGTTGCTGAAAACTGTATATGTCATTTATAAATGTCTCATCTGGTACACTTATCTCAATACTTATCTCAAATTTTTTTCATTAAGCTTAATAACCAAAAACATGAATTGAGGCAATAAATTATACTTGTCTCTAGTACAGACATTACTGAATTAGCTATGCATGACATATCTGATCAGGATATGTAAATTCATTGGGTAGGTAAAAAACTCACACCTCAGCTGATGGGAAATTTGAAGCGTTACAATATAAAAGAAGCTTGTCTGCAACACTCAAAGAGCAGTAAAAGGATAATGAAACTCATCTTCAACCTACTGTGTGTCCTCATTATACTTGTTAAAATAATAACATTTATTGTATGAACATTTTTCCTTCTAAAAGGGAAAAATCATAATTAACTTACATAAAGTAAAATCTCTATAAATTAATTAAATGAAAAGGGAAATTAATTTCAAGGGAAAAATCAATCAGGAACAAACTTTATAAAATACAATAGAAACATTAATATTCATTTCACAGAAATGCATACAATTAGAAATGGCTAGCAGGGAAGATGGCAGAAATCTATTCTCATTGCACAATGGAGATGTCCTTCCATGGTACTCTTTGCAAAACAAGGCTTCATGCATTTCACTGCAAATAGCTTTCTGATATGGACTGTAATACAGATTTCAGTTAAAAAATTAAACACTACCAGTTCTTCAGATAATATATTCAAATTCCCGCCAAAACTTTATCTCCAAAAAGATGGTTCCATATGAAAATTTCAATAAATTATGTATAGCTACTGTTAAGGGCCCTTCACAGAGTGTTCTACTTTATAGACTGCTCTACAACAGCCCATGCCCTGGAGTGAATGTTTTCTTATTTAGGTGAAGTAGGAGAAAGCAAGGACTGAGTTCCATGGAAATATTCAATCTTGAATCTCAAAAGTAAAATCTGTGGAATGAATCTGTACAAAATGACTTTACATTGCTCTGTTACCAAAAAAGAGTGATCAGCAACTTAGTCATGATGGAAAAGAAAAGTAAGCTTACAAGATAGAGCCCACAGGTCTACATCCTTGTGACAAAAAGACACTCCTCTAGAATACACACACAAAAATCAATTGCTTTCTTCATTTCTGTCATAAAATAGATATTAACCTATATATGCATACAAATCTTCCTATTTTTACCTTGTGAGTAACATTTCTGAAACTGGCAGCGAAATTCTGGTTCCACCAAAGAATTGAAGTTAACTGTATTAAGTAGGAGTTGGCCCTAGGCCACCTCCAGAGGTCCCTTCCAGACTTGGTTTTTCTATGAGACCAACGCTGGCTGGTGCAGATTGGAAGGCGGAGGCCATTAGTAGAATGATCCAAAGTCCCTGTTAAAGAGCCTTTACAGGAATGGTCAAAGTATTTGCATATACAACTCCCACTGCCTTTAAGAGTCTGTGCACTAAACTGCTCTTCTGTGGAAATAGCACAGAGGGAAGAGGCAATTGCTCTGTCAATGTGGCTGTGCAGAACCAGCTGTCTTGCCAGTCCAAGGCCACTCTCCATATTATGCTCCTGCTGGAATACCTTGAGAGCTGGCTTTCGGGGAGAGAAGCCCCCCGGGGCAGCCTGTGCTGTAACACACCCACAGGGAGGTGTGAACTGGCAGGCAGGTGCTCCTCGCAGCACCGTGCTCGTGTACCTGCCTCCACCTATCCCACTCCCCGATGACAATGTTGACTGAAAGGGACTCCTCAAGACTTTCTTGAGCACGCGCCACCTCCCAGTTCTGACGCCAACATGACAGACAGGCAGCTGGAGCATTCAGGCTCCTGCAAGGAGCAGGTAGGCAGAGCCCAGCCACAGGGGCTGTGTGCTGGCACGGCTGCATAGTGTGCAGATGCCGGGCAGAGCCAGCTGCCCTGCAGCACTAGGCATATGTCCACGCACCCAGGTCTGCAGCACGGAGCCAAGCCCTCAGTTTAAACTGCAGCATGCACGCTGCAATGTGAGTATACCCATTGTGATTCATTTTTTGGTATGCATTAGTTTGTATTTGCTTTCCTTCTTGGTCTACCAATAGTATCTTCTGTAGACAGTGCTCTTCAAAAACACTGATAAACCAGTAAGGATAGAAGTATGAAACATATTTCTTTACAACATGCCTTATATAACATTCAGACCATCATTTATCTATATCTCCATCTCAGAAGATTTCACAGCTGTCAAGCCTGGCTCAATGAATAACATTGCCTGACTAAGATGAACCGAGTCCCTTCTGCCTCCCCTTCTCCTCTGCTCGCAGAGGCTCAGAAGGCAGAGGCACATCAAGCCAACAGTGAAAATAACATACATGTAGCCTATACATGTAGCCTGTATAGGGCCTAGATGATCTCCAGAGGCCCCTTCCAACATCAACTATTCTGTGATTCTGTGATATACTGAAGGCCACCAACGTTAAGAAGCTCCCACAAGTCCTCAAAGTCTTACACTGGTCCCATAGCAAGGGACTGTATTAATTTCTGTCACCTTCAGAAAAAACATAGAAATCCAACTAGTTATGCCCAGGCTTGCCACTTATAAAATAAGGTCCAAACTCTCTTTCAAAACACAGTGGCAATAGATTTTGTCTAATTACAGCAAATTATATACACTTAAATGAACTATTTGGTAAATCTACACTTTCCCAAAACCTAAAACATGCATGTAGGAAATTGTACAGTAGTATTTACATTCTTACTACTACTACTAAGATCAATAAATTATGAGGTTTAACAGACTTTTTGCGTATTTTTTCCTGAATAAAGGAATTTTAAAGCAAATGATTACAGTTATGGCTTTCTAACTTTTAGTTAAAGGTATCTGTATTACTGTGAGGTGTATAAATAATAATAATAATAGTAGTAGTAGTAGTAACATTTTTAATTACAGGTAATATCTCTTAATTGGCTGCCTTAAAGTGCCTGGGGGTTTCTTCAGTCATCGCTCAGGTACTCAGATGAAGAAGGGTTACCAATTCCAAAGGTTCTCAGTTTTCTTCACATAACTCCACTAATCTAAAAAATATTACTTTTCCCAGCAGATACTGCCATTACGGTTACAACTATCATGCCCTAATTTTATAGTCTATTTTTATTCATGGGGTAAAAAAGTTTGCTTCAGCTGTAAAATCCACCATAACACAATCCCCGTAAGGCAATTTTAAGTTATTTGTATTTTGTTCTCTCCATTAAAGAATGAACTTGACCAAAGACTACAATAATGAAAAGCTGTGCTAAGACCTTTTTTAGATTTCTTGGTTCAAGTTGCTGGATGTTGGTAGATGCTAACATTAGACGCCATTTAATTTTGTATAGCATGACCTGCATAATATATTTCACATTACAGACAGTGTTACAACTAGCAAGAAAAGCCAGAATAGACAAGAATATGCTGCGAAATTGTCAGACTACCATGGCTATTGAAGCCTTGACTTGTTCACTTCTTGACTGGATTCAAAACATATCAAGCTGGTTATAATGAGGTTTTCTGGCACTCGCATTCCTATGCTTTCAGAAAAGAACAGAAAGCAGAAGTGTGAGCTAACAATAATTTTCTGAAATGTGGAGCAAGTATTAAAGCAGTTTTAAATAGAAGAAGTCATGAACTTTCAAACCACCGCAGATATTCATGGTGAAAAAGTACTTACTGATAAGCCACCTAAAATCCTTCACAGCAAAAAGCTTCAAAGCAGTGTAAATTCTTCAGGCAAAATAAGCATATATCAAATTTTTTGGGTGGCCTAGGGCCAAATCTTCAGCTGGTCCACCTCACTGTAGCTCCATTATCTTCAATGAAATGCTGCTGATCCACCCTTACAGTACTGACCCATAATCTTTTAATACACTTTAGCTGATTAGTGCTGATTCTGTTTCTATAATTACTTTTACAGTATTTTTCCATTTACTTTTCTGGAACTCATCTGCTCACATGTGAGAGAGATCTGAATCTGGGCCTTAATACAGCCTAAGCACTTAAGCCACCTTTCACTAGATACCATGTAGTAGCTGTAAGATAGACACTTTCAAGAGTACCTGATTGCAAGGAAAGGGGAGAAAAAAAAACAAACCAAAACACTAAAGCTGCTCAGAAGAATAAATCCTGGAACTGTGCCTAGTAAAGGGCATCAGGACCATGCAGTTATCCCAGCAGACCTAAGTCTACTTGTAAATTCACAGTCACTGCCATATTCTCAGCCACAGTTGCCTGTGCTGCTGTGGAAAGAAGTCTGGTTTGTGGGTCCACGCTGGTGTCCCACGTCCCACCGTGATACAGTCCTTGCATAGCTCAGACCTCATCTATCAAAGAAAGCGTAGAACTTTACCTGGCCCTTGGTGCTTTACATTTCTCATCCAAGGTTTCCCTCCATCACCTGCTTGGCCTAATAGCCCTAGTGGAAATTCCCTGCACTTAAAACTGACTCTTAATTACAGTATCTGTACTGAAAGGTGCATGCTTAATATGTGTCTAGAAAAAAAGGAGTAGAACAAACTCACATTTCAGAGGCCCTAGATGTTCTCAGAGGCAAACTATCATTTTGGCAACATCATCCCCAGTAGGTGTATAGCCAACTGCAAGTGTTCTCAACTTTATCCAGGCAATGTTTAGACCAGCTGTTCCATGGAAATTGTACCATTCAGGAGGCATCTATGCAAAAGAAAAAAGAAATAGGAAAGGATTTTATAAAGAAAAAAAATATGTTTTGACCCTCCTGGAACTCAAAAATAGCTAAAGAAGCTTGTTCAAAGTCTTCCAAGAGAGTCAACATCAAACAAAATAATACAAAGAAACAGAATACATCTGTGGCTCACTAAAAACATATGAAAACAGGAATTAAATAAAAATGTTTTGAAATCTGAATTCTAACACTTTATGCAAAAATACCTTAAAATATCAGACCAGTAAATAGTTACAAAAAATCTGCATCTTCAACGTATGGGTTCTAAATTAGGATTCCAGGTGAACAAAACAAAACAGTAATGATGAATGTTGTTTTGAACTCTGTTATGCTGCTTATGGTTTTGATGACGTGCTCAGCTTATTTGTGAAAAGGAAGGCTCTTTTTTTTTCTCTTTTGGGCATTGTTGAGACATTACAACTTAAAAAAATTAATCTGTCTTCCTGAATGCTTCATACATCAACTCCAAAATACACTGCATAACAGAAAACAAATTTGTATAAAGAATATCTCTCTCTTAAATGCCTGTTATGATATGGAGTCAATGTTCAGTGTTTTTACATCTTGGAAATTGCATAAACTGTGAGAAAATGTATGTAAAATGTTCTGAGAAATCTCGAGATGTAGCTACTTTAAATAGCACACAAATGCCTTCTAATGAATAATATAGCAGGCAAGTCACATGTGAGCCACGCACAAACCATCCCAGAGAGCAAGGAAAGCAGCAGAATACACGTATGAATGTCAATGCCAAGACAAAACATTTGCTTTTCACTAAATGATTGACCATTTCAAATTTACCAAATGTTTAAATAAACTAAAATTTTAAATACTAAGAATCAGGTGAACCCCAGAGCCTAGGTTAGACAGATTGTCTCAACTATATAACACAAACTCTTTAGTAATAGTAAAATGTTTTAACCTCTTAAGCTCTATCTATCCATGCAGTATGGAGTACAATGTGCACCTAAGTGGTGCTCACTGATCTCAGAGATCTGAAAATGTTAACAGTGTTATTTCTAATGATGCAAGAAACTTCGCTGATTTTTATTGCCTGGGCTCTACTGAGTTCTTCCTCTGCAAATGCCTCCTCCTGATCTCCCCTGCTGCAGGCTCTACAGCTGCCATTACAAAAATGCCTCATCAAAGATACAGTTCTCAAAACATTATCCTTATTGCCTATTGACAATAGCATGATTACTGTTCAAAATAATGACAAGCTATGTTTCTGCAAACCTTTTCTCAGAAGAGCAGCGCTTGATCTTATCTGAAATGGTTCTTTATTATTTGTTCATTATTCTTTCTAATAGTACATCATTACAAATTATTGCATAGGAAAAACATACAATCAAGATAGATGAAACTCTACTATTGCTCTGAATGCCACCAGACCTCACAGACCTTGTCAAGCAATAGCTACAACTGACATCTTTAATGGCCCCGCTGGGGGGAGGAGGGCGAGTAATGACACAGCTAACATTTGGGAGCATCTCCCCCCGCTAGCCCCCCGCCAGCAGCGGCAGAGGGTGTCTCAGTGTGACTTACGCTGTGTACTGATTCAGAGAAGCTGTTATCACTGCTGTCTCAAGGTTGGGATGTATATCAATTTATTTTATTTATAAGTTTTATAAGTTTATTACTTAATAAACTATTTAGTATGTAATTTTATTGCTATTATGTAAGATTTATTTTGTAGTGGTAACTACAGGTTTACTAGGAGAGATGTGATTTGCTATACGCCCACAGAACTTACAGTGTAAGATGTACTAGATATGAGACAAAAAATGAGTTGTCATGCAGGAAAAGGTAACGCTGGGTGCCTCCCATCATACGCTAATAGATCTAGAATAGCCTGTGCAGGGAGCCTGAGTGCTTTGCAGTTGGAACTTTTCTGTGAGTTTACTTCTTGATGGTTCTGGAGGATTGTTTAAAGCTCCAAATCAAACTTACTTTGGCCAACCTCATCATTTAATGTAGCTAGGTAAAAAAACAATGATCAGCTCATCAGTAGAGCCCACAATTTCGTTATTCTGCGGACAAATACTTACACAAATGCTTCACTTTACGTACTGATAAAAGAGCAGATGTTCAGGTGACTTTGCCCCATAGGTGAAGAGGTGTGTACAGAGAGGTGAGCTCTGGGCTGCAGGTCCAGCCTGGATGGTTGTGATACAAACTCCTACCGCCACACCCTCTCACTGGTTTCAGGAAGCCCATTAAAACCAGCTGCACTACTCGCATGAGACTTCTGGGACAGGAGCGGCAGGATCAGCTCCTTTGCCAAAGCAAACTACTGTGCCTCTGGGCAAGCTTGTGTGAAGCAAAGTACAGACCAAAGCTACTTTGCTTCCCCCAAGCATGGTACAGATACTTCACAGACACTAAATGCCATTGATGACCAGCAAGTTCATCAAAACCATCGTGGTGGCACTCCTGTGGATCCAGCCCTGTCTTGCTCCGCTCACAGCAAAGGATGAAGCTATCCTGCGTTCGAGATGCTGCTGACGGAGTGCCAGAAGGCACTAACATACAGGGAGGCATTAAGGGAAGAAAAACAGTCAGATAATGCAGGGCACCTCATAACTCACTTTAATCAGCACAAAGTTGCATGTAAGCCTGTTACTAATAAAATAAATAAAATTAATCTACCCTGTTAATGGGTTCAGGCCAATTTTCTTAACAATGGTCATCAGCATTTTGGAATGGTCCAAATTAAACCCATCAACTGTAAATAAACCAGGTTTAGCAACAGCTGCTCCTGCTGTAAAGAACTTCAAGTAACGAATAATAGATGCTGTTATAGAGAAAGAGCAGGCTTCCAAGTGAAAGCCTGTTCTCTGCCATTCTTTTAATACAGTTTTTGGCAAATCAGTTAGGCCTGAAAATTTGTCGAGCAGTAGGGTCTTATACTCCTTTAACTCTTCAGCGCACAGAGCTGAAGACACACATGCCAATGTGTGCTAATCCATTCTGTAACACAGTGTATTTTTATCACGTTATGCATGGATATAAAGCATTTGATATCTTGGGTGCATTTCCAAAAAGTCAGAGCAATGTGTGTTTGTTTTTTACCAGGCCGCTAATTCAGAATATAAAAGATGCTTCACTTGTTTGTGCACACTGATAATGCTGAAGAAATGAAGGTAGGTAACCCGACTACTAAGAGAGAAAAAAGTTTTACAGTAAAATGTAGTATGGAAGCACTGCTTTTTCTTTTACTATTCTGAGTACCTCAGAGACAAGCACTTATCAGAAATGGAAAAGAAAAAAATGTCACATTTTTTATGGCTTTTCTTCTGCCTGTTTGTTGGTGGATGTCGACAAGATAGGGCAGAGAAAAGAACCTGAACATAAAGACCTCTACCAGTGGCCTGGTTTTGACTTGCTAGAAACTGTCAGCATGAAGAAGCCAATGACCAGACCAATGACTTATGAAGTCCTTCCAAAAAAAATAACTGAAACATAAGAATGTAATAGGGTAACCACAAGGTATTTCTAAGCAAAAAAACACCTGTGCTGAAGAGAATGAGGCTAACAGACTTCCAAAATCAGACTTGGAAACAAGAAGAAAGGACTATTTCAGGAAGATAGTCTTTGATGCACAGAGGCCAAGGGCAGTTGGTCCTGCCAGTCTGTGCTGCCACTGCGCCAGGAGAAGCCCACTGATGAAGTGCTACACTAGGCCACTACAGCAGCACTGGGGGGTCTCCTGACGACTTGGAAACCCCAAAGAAGGGTACAAAAACAGAAAGCAAATTCATAATTAAAGACAAATGTAAGAAACTAGCACCCACATGCAGGGCAACATCAGTAACTTCAAGATGCAAAATAAGTACCAATTAGCTAGGGATAGAAAGTAAAAAAATTGAGCCCTACAACACATTGTAAGAAAAGGTCAGCAGAAAATATAGATAACAAACAGAGAAGGAGAGGAAACCAGGGATCACACAGGAAAAGCTGATGCCTTATTTACTACAGTTGTCACAAAAAAGTAATTAGCTGTCAGTAATACAACCTCATTTAACAAGATGTAAGGGTGAAGCAGAGAAAGAACTAGTTTAAGAATATTTATGAAACGTAGACATTTTCAACTCAACAACGTGGCAGGAATTTCATTTTAGACTACTTGAGGGACTAGCAAAACAATCTCTGAACCATTCAAGGGACATATACAGACTAAGACATGGCCCAGAAGGCTAGAGAACGTCACACATCATGTTTATCCTGAAAAAGGAGAATAGAAGCCCCAGGAAATTAGTGACCAGTCAGTCCAGCTGCAGTATTTGAAAGACGCTAACAAATATAATAAACATTTCTGAGGCAAAGAGAAATAATGAGGGAATAAAAAAAGCAGCTGACATGAATTTGACAAGGACAGACTGTATCAAATAGATTTAATTTCCTTTGGGGTAACTGGCCTACCGGATAAGGGAAAAATGCTAGATGTGTTACATCTTGATATGATAGTCTAATGAGCATATTAATAAAAAGGGGGCCAGAGAAACTCATCGCAATATGGGTACTCAACTGCATGCAAAATAGCATTCAAAGAACAGTAATCAGAGATTTGCTATCAAACTGGGCTGGCATTTCAAGTAGCGTCCCACAGTGTCTGTCCCAAGATCAGTTCTTTTTAACATTTCCATTTAGACCTGGATGAAGATATATTTATAAAAGAGCACACTTTAAAAATCTGTAGGTTATATATACCAGCATGAGAGGGGTTGAAAGCACTTTGGAAGACAGGATCAGGTTTCAAATTGATACTGATAAATGGTTCTAAATCAGCAAGATGTCATTCAATAGAGGACGGTATGAAATACATTTGGAAGAAGTATGTACTCAGAGCATACTCATTAAGGGTCATTATGAAAGGTTCATTACATCCTTCAGCCTAGACTATGAAGATTTCTCAACCAGACTGTAAGTTATGACCTGGGCACTTTTGCTCACAGCAGGGCTCAGGAGTAGGTGTTCTTTCTGAGAGTGCTATTAGACCTATATTTCTATTGTCTTGTGGATGGTGGTTATAATTTTTTATGAACAATAGCATCACTTTAAATTATATGTTAATGAAATAGATATCACCAAATGTATGCTATGCTACTATGCCCTGAGCTAGCGACAAAAGGATTAAGTGCATGTGTAATGCACATTTTCAAAACGCAGACCAAGGTAAAACCTCTTTCCTCAGAAAATGTTTCCACCAAAATTAAATTACACTTACACCATCATTGCACATTGGGAGTTTTGTGATTCAGGCTCCGAGCTCCCTCTGCAGGGAGCGGTGCAGTCTCTGTCTCTCCAAGAACATTGTGCCATTTGGGGCAGCAATAAAAGGGCAAAGAACAAAAGGAAAGGCCTTAAGGCTATTACTATCCCTTTTCTACCTGCTGGGAAAGGAAATACAGTATTTTGAAAACTGAGAACATTTACTAAACACCTCTCGCATCTGATTCCTGTTCTCATACAGTCTTTTAAATGGGCAGAACTCTATAAAATAAAGTCCGAACTTCCCTAGGGCTGGCAGGCAAGGGTCAGGCAGCGCGTGGCAGCAAGCTCCTAGAAGAAGTCACTGATCTCCAGTGAAACTAAGATGCAGGATCCAAATATATGGCAAATGAGGAAGAGTGAGTCATTTTATGAGTCTTTTTTAAAAGGGACGTTTTCCAGTAATCAATTTGCAAACACCACTATACATAGGAATAGAAAGAGATTTTATTTAAACAAAAAAAAAAAAGAGGGTTTGTTCACCAGCACAGACTTCATGTTCAGCAAACATTACAGGGTCTCCAAAGCAGCAGGTTAAAGTATATTTCTAAAATAGCTCATGAGGTTTCCATATCCAGGAAAAAAAAAAAGAATAATACAAGTTACTGAAAAATTACTTTGGAGAATGAAGGTCATCCAGAATCTGAGCACTGACGTACTGTGAGCTCATTTCCCAATGTCAAGCTCTAAGTTATCTCCCATAAATTAAATGTCATGAGAAAGAAGAGCCGTGCATACTTAGTTTTCAAAAGATTTCCTTGAACTAAATAAAACTTTGCCTATACCAGAGCAGGTGTATGTTATCACTGTATTAATATGCGTGTATAATGCCAGTGATATGCTCCCCTCTAGAAAATGTTAGTGACGCAGCAGCATGGTGAGAAAAGGCTTGATACTCTTAATTGACAAGTTTGTCCCCAGAATGCCTGCTCTCAGTGCTCCTATAGCTCCTCTGCAGCAGAAGCCCTTTTGCTAATTTAACTTAGTCGCCTTGAGGAGTTACCGTCACGTTTTCCTTTCGAAGAACTTTTTGCCAATGTAAAACTGTATTTCTGCTAAGACAGTTTTCAAATATCATGGATTTAGTGGTAAACTCACGTAAGTAGCAGTAACACTTCGATAGCAAGTGCAAAATTTTACTAAAGACCATTTAATAATCTCCTAGGACAGACCATCTATTATAGTGGAAGGTGCAAACAGCAGATATTTAATAGCGTCTTTGATGAAAGGCAACTGTAAGTGTTGTTGAAGTCCAGTGCGTGTCCTGCTCTCAAATTCAGTAGAAGGATCTACTGAACTTCTCCACGCGGACGTGAGAGCACTGAGCAAGCGAGTGACCGCTCAGGGCCAACAGGAGAGTGGGGCGGGCCCAGGACTTTCCACACTACAAAAGTGCACTAGAAGCAGGAAGCAAGCGAAAAACCAGAAATATTCGTGTCAGCATGATATATTACTGCAAAATGTCCGCCTACTGCTTTCAGCTGTCTGCTGAACAGAGTTTCCTCCCCAAGGTTTCCAGCGCGGAGACGTTTTGCGGTGCCCTGGGGCGGCCGCAGGAGCTGTGCAGGGCAGCCGTGCTCCGCGGCACCCCAACGCACCATCATCTCACAGAGCAAGCGCAGGCTGCAGGCAGACTGCTTTTTTTTTCCTCAGAGATTTTTAAAGAATTCAGGTTTGATTTTGTTAGGCTAAAACCACATTAAACGTATGAACCACCAGTGAATCATAAGCCCTGATTTTTTTTCAAGCACTAGTTGCTTGTCAGCTGCACAGCCCTTTTCATTTTGCAGGATTGTACAGAGGATTAAAAATTGATAGTAAAAGAAAAAATACGTAATACATATAGCCTACATTATTCTGCTGTTGTCAAGTAGCAGACATTCATAATGGTAACAACGTGAGCTTATCACGACTTTAACAGTGACAGTAGTAAGGTCTTTATCAATCAGAGCAGCCCAAAGACCTGCTGGCCTATAAAATGCAATAGCGTGTCCTGTAACAGCTGAGAGGCAGCTCATGTATGAAATAATAGGAAACTGTCATCTCCTATCCTTAATTATTAGGAGAGTAATAAATGTCTCTCCTCCTGGAGCCTGCCTCACCTCCTGAATGATTGCTACTGACAAAACTCCCATATTTTCAGAGCTGACAAAGGAATCGTAAAAGATTTTCTTTCATTTCATGTCTGTCATGTCAAATTCTTGGAAACCGTTCCCCCAGAAGGTCAAACTTCCAGTGCAATGAGAATTAAATGCTGGTTTCCAGTGTTTTCCTCCCTAAATGTCACATTCAACTATACATTTACTTTATCTTTAAGAAAGGCTTATAGTCTCCTCAAAACTATTTGAGTACTAAATGTACTCTCAATATAGCACTTTCAGTACAGCTTTTCTTCTAAAACCCCTCCCAAAACTAAGTAAACCTTTTTTTATTAAATTTCTCTCCTTTTTGAAAAAAATGCAATATTTGTATAAAAAATTCTTAGTTTAGATAGTTTCACACTGGGAGGAAAGCTATCTTCCAGTTACATCTGACTAATGTTACTTATTCCGATCTCCCTGCAGCTAGGAGGTAACAGCCCCATAGCTTCAGACATGGATGAGCAAGGTATGTATGAAAGAGTAAAGTTCGGAGAAAGTCCAAAAAGAAATCATAATCACTACCCAATTTGGGGGGGGGGGGGGAACCAATGTCTATAGAAGGTGGCAACGTGTTTTGTAGAAATTAAATTCCCTTTCAAGGATGAGGCCTTCTTTTTCAAAACCACTCTTCCCTCCTCCCCCCCAACCTGACCTCTGTTTCTCACTCTCTTCTCTTTATAATTCAAGGCTGCTTTCAAAAACATGCCTTAATGTTCTAGGTGACTTTTGCTGCCACCTCTTTATCTAGCCGTGCGAATTCACTTTTATGTGTGAGCTCCAAGATGTCCAAAAAAATCCAACGCGTGAATTCTTAAAGGCATGCCCAGCCCTGAGAAGTGCTGCTTTAGCCACATAACAGGACGAGTGTAAGCGTTGGTTTCCTTAGCGTCTTGCTTTCCTAAACTTAAAGGCAAAGAAGCCATACACGTCCCTGAGCACGCCAGCGTGCACACTTACACTTAAGTCCAAGATTCTTCAGAAACATCAGCTGGACATTCAAAGAGTTGTAAAATATGAATCGAGTGTTTTAATGGCTTATGGACTAATGTTACAATACCTGGAGAACACCCTTAAAAGTGATCACTATTACATTTTCAAAACTTGTCAGAAGTCTCCAGATCTTTATTCAGGAGAATTACATTAATCTCTTTCAAAAATAAATGCTAAGCATTGATTTCCAATATTAAAAATAGCTGACCTAAATTCATTGTACGGTTAAAACCACATAACGTGTATACTTTAACCTTCTTTCCTAGCCTACCTCCGTACATGCTGTTCTCAAGTAAGTACTGCACAGTACTGAAATCATTGGCAAGGCTTGCTAATGTACAAAAAGCTTCTAAATTTCCAAAATATATACCAGAAGAAAATCATGCCAGCCTGGTCAGACCCAGAACGATACAGCCAAATGAATATAAATAGCCTCAACAGACATATTAAAATATGACGGACTGGCATTTTGATGAAAAACAACATTGGTAAGTGCAAGCACACACAAAAAACATTGTTACTCAAAACTGAACTGAAGTCTGATAAGATTAGTTAAGATGTGTGAAGTGAAGATACAGGAATAACTATGAATTAGTTTCTCAGTTTACAGCACAATGGGTTGTATTTTACATAGGATGTTGCACAGACTCTGTATTCCAAAACACTCAGTTACATTATGTATTAAAAATTTATGTATTAAAATTTAACATAGAGCCTCACCACTACAGCATGGGAAATATATCCGAGTTTTATATGTTTGAGCAGAATGACAGATGGATCTGCCCTGGGTGGTATAAATTAGAGAAAAATGAGCTGGGAAAGGAAAAAGAAGAAAGTGACTGGTGCTAGGGAAATTCAAAAAATCAGAAATAAATTAAGAGCTTATAGGAGCTGACATGACTTCATCAGTACCATTATATCATTTTTTCACTCCAGATATGAACACATAATTATTTAATCCATGCACACATCAGTGTGGAGTGAGAACATAGTCCCAGGTCTAAAGTAATACCACCAAAGGGTTTACAATGCAGAAGAGAAAATCTTAACTGGTTACCATGAGCCATCTGATTATGCATGCAGTACAGTTGTATTTCCTTTCAACTCTCAGCTATTTCTGTTAATTTACCAGTTCCTTCCAGCTATTCTCCTCTGCATTCTTTGTCTCTCTTATCCCCTTGTTTTTTGTTTTGAATGATTGATTTATATCAAACAGTTTAATCCTGTTTAGTGAAAAACAGGATTAAATTCTTCTTTTGCGTCTGTTGATGTGAAACAAAAATAGAAAGCAGATAATTAAATAAATTTGTATTTACATTCCCTACTACCTAAACTATATCAAAACACATGTATCAATGAATGAGAATCCACTCTGAAAATGAAAACACATTTTTGAGGTGAATGGATTTTATGTTCAAATTTTGGTTTTTAACTTCTTCTATAATAGGAAAATATACATCTGTTCTGGCTAATAAATTTTTCCAGGATAAACAACATATCAATGTTAACATACAATTACAAAAATATATTTAAAAAATATTTCACTTATTTTCAACTCTTTATTTATTCCATCACTTTTGCCTGATTTTTTAAAAAGTATTAGTGAATCTGATGAAACTGTGTGCAGTTTATCAGAAAGCCAGCAGCCATAACGAGAACTCATGTAATATGAAATTGTTCAGAGCGGTCGAGCTTCTGTTGTCCTCTCTAGCAGAGAAATAAAACCACGTGCTGCTAAATGGTGTCCTCATATCTAGTACAGCAGGTATGTGCCACCAGTGAGCTTTATGAGCCCACTCCTCCATCTCCTGGCACGACCGAAAATATTGCAAGACAGTTCCCTCACTGATTCTTAAAGAGCCGCAGCCGCTCAGCCCTGTATTTTCCTTCTGATACAGTGCTTTGGCACACTAGCTCTGTATCCACCTCCATCCAGCAAACACCACTGTTAATCCCCACAGTCTCTGGTTAATCTAGTATTGGAGTCCAGCCAAACCTATTCTCTCTTATTGCCTTGCTAGTCAGTTCTCTGAGGAAACAAGTATATCAGATTAGCCTAGGACGATCTGTCCAGGTAGGCCTCCAAGCAGGGCGCGGGCAGAACGGGCTGTGAGTGAAACGGCACTGATTGCAGATAACAAGCGCAATTGTTACAGGGTGCTTCACTGGGAATGTTTCTTCAGTTTTCCAGTATCATCTTCTTGCTGTTTCAGTGCTAGCCTTGGTCCTGCCTGTCGCAAGTTACCATTCCCATAACCTGGGAGGGAGCTTTATAATCTAGTTTGATGTGCTTTGGAAATATGCCCGGGAGTTAAGGTTAGACAACACCACCCTGCACGGCAATGACTACACAAGAAGGCACTACGCAAGAAGGCGAGGCGCTCTGTGACTGCAGGACTCAAAGTTATTAGCAAACTCCCAAATTTTCTACAGAAGATTTGAGAACAGAGATACGTTTTGTCCAGTGAAATAGCATAAAATAGTTTCAAAGATAAGACACAGTCACAAATCTAGAAATCAATTGCAGAAAGAAAAGGGTTGGGTTTTTTTCTATTTGGCAAGGATCTACTTCCACATAGCGTATAGATCTAAAGATAGGATATTGTCTTATCGCTATGTAAATCACATAGGTATGCCGCAGTAATGCAGGATCCTT